>NW_011888962.1:197277-202634 GCF_000151845.1 Pteropus vampyrus
TCTGTGTCTGTGTGTATGTATATGTATACATATAATTCTTTATTTTCACTTGTTTTATATTTACAATTATTTTAATAATTAAAAATTTACGTTAGGATACTAGGTTGTACTTTTTCTCTGCACTGTTGGAACTATTTCCTGATTCCTTTTCTTCATCTACAAGGGAGGTTTTGCTGCTCTTTTTCTTTTTCCTTTTTAATGGTTTCTTGGTATGGATGTAATCTTATATTTAAAAAGAAACCTTAGATTAGAAGGAGTTGAATACTGTGAAGAGCATGGGAGGTGTTAGAGTAGCTTTCCCGATTTCTCAGCTGAAAGACTCCACCTTCTGCTGCTTCATGGTGCTTTTTGTAGCCAGGTGTGCTTTGGCCATTAGCACCAGAATTTTGCGCAGTCCCCATTCTTCTTCATTATGCCTAGAACAATCATGGCCATTCCTGACCATCTGCTACTTCTGTAGTTTGGCTGTTTACGGTGTTTGGGCCCAGCTCATGCTTACAGGTAATTTGGTATTTGTGGTTGTGGTGATATTTCTCTACTTTAATATACTAAAAGTGCGTATGTGTGTGTCTGTGTGGGTGTGTGTGTGTGGAGGTTGGAAGGAATGTTTTCACTCTCTTTGTTGTTCTATTTAGTTTTAAAGAGAACAATTGGAATTTAGCAACACTTCTTAAAAACATAAATGCTGAGAGGTAAAGAAAGGAAAGGATAAGATTCTCATTTCTCATCCTACTCCTTTCATCTCTTTTGCCAAGATATGCTTAACCTCTCCATTCCTATACCAGAAGAATGTTCTCACATTTAAGGTCTATAGATACTCAAAGATTCTATGATTTTATGATGCAGTTTGATAACATATTGGTTATGTTAGTTCTGTTTCCTTCTTTTCACATTAGTTACCTTTGTCAAGTGCAAAGGAAAATTGGCCTGCTAGTGGAATAGTGTGTCATTCCACTGTAGTAAGGAAAAACAGAAGCCCTGAGCGAAAAAATCAGATCTGATTCTACTTACATGTGCAATTAACATTCTATTCAGCTTTTAATTAATTATTCAAAGACCAGTTATGCTTTCTTATATTTATTTGGTTTAGGCTATGTGTTGACAGTTTTACTAAGAGTTTGCCCCAGGCAAGGAGTAAGTGGAAATCAATCTTAAATCACCATGTCTGGCTGTGACCTGTGATAAAAGGTTTAATGGGAAAGAAGTTCAGTTTAGTTGAGAGTAACAAATATTCATTGGGTACTAGGTGCTGGAGATAGATTTAGAGCTAGGATAAGAAACAGTTCCTTGTTTTGTAAGTAAGTAAGTAACCTTCCTCAAATTAGTAATCTCACTTCACATCCAGTGAATTTGAAATTGTTGACTAGTGAGTTTTGCAGTCCCTTTTAATCCCCATTAGCCTATACAAGCAGGTAGATATTTGATTTCCTTCTGGGTTTCAGGGTTCTGTAAACTTCAGAACAGAGACCCTTTCTGCCTTGTATATTAGTGGATTCTTAATGCCCATCAAAGCACCTGATATAACACACACACACTATATTGAATGAATCAAGAAATACATAAACAGAAGAGTTGTTACTAACTGATTTCTAATACCTCTTTATTATTCTGACAATTGTGGATTTATATATCTTGGGAAGCAAGTAAAGTATTAATCTGTATTATACACGAGTTTACTATGTCATCTCAAACACTTGAATATAAAATATCTTTTACCAAAATGATAAGATTGAATTAACTCTAGTACTTAAGTCATTCTGAACACTATATAATCTAATGACCTTTTATTGAGAATAAATTCAGGAAAACGCTCCACAATTTCTTTTTACTTTAATTGTATGTGCTATATGTGTAGTTTTCAGATTCGGATGGGATTTGGAACCAGAAAGACAAAACTTTATAGTGCACTTCCCTGACTTGCTCTCTATTTGTCCTTCAGCAAAGGATTTAATCTTTCCCAGTCTTCGTTTTATCATTTGTAAATAGAGATAACACCACCTTATAACATTCAATAAAACAGTATCTGATACTTGGCTATCCTGAAGCACTAGTAGTTTTATTTCTCCTTCACTTTTCTTTCATTCTTATTTTCACTCTCCACCATATTCAGAACTCTATTCTCTGGCTGTGGTTTTCAGTATAAGTGTATTACTAGATCATATTAATTTTTAAGCTAAACACATTACTTCCTGTTGAGTTGAAATACATATTAATAAGAATTCACACATCTGCAGCCTTGGAAATACATTGTCTGTCCAAGACCCAGTTGAAAGGCATAGTAAGAGTCTTACTAAGTGAAGAAATGCTCATTTTAATGGTAGTTTCTTAGGCATTAGCTGTTATTATGAAAAGAAGTAAGAGAGGTGGTAAGGAGATTTGGGTATGAGATAAAAGAACTAGATTTTTCCTTATAAACTAATGGCCCAGAAGCCATGTAATTAAATACCATAAAGGCTCAGAGTTCCATTATTCCCCCTAGGTAAACATCACAGTTGCCTCAATCATTAGCTTTCAGAATTTCAGCTTTGACTAGCATATTTCTGGTCTCATTAAAACTATGCATTAGTGTTCAGTAACTTGTAAAAGTAAACTTCTTTCTAGATAGTTTTGTGTACTTGTATTATAAAGTACATCTAAATAAATATATGGCTTGAGGATCACAATTTAAAGTTGCCCTCTATCATTCTATATGTTCTTATTTTTTCTTAATGCACGTAAACTTGAGTCATAGAGCAAATGATTTTGTCTTTATAAAATTTGAAGGTTTGTTTTTCTTTTCGAAAGAAAATGAGTAGCTTATTCAGAGATTTATTCTATGAAGAACTGAATTAAATAATTTTTGAAAATTCTATCGTGTAGCTTCTTGCCAAGTGTTTTCATAAATGCTAGATGTCTCTTTGTGATTTTTTTTTCCCCATGGAGGTAAAAACAAATGACTAATTCTCATGCGAAAATGTAAGTATTTAGAAAAATAAAGTAACTATATTAGTGTTCTAGAGCTGCAAAACAGACTGCCATGAACTGAGTGGATTAAAAACAGAAATTTACTGTCTCACAATTTTAGAGGCTAGAAGTCCGAAATCAAGATATTGGAAAAGTTGGTTTCTTCTGAGGGCTGTGAGGAAAGGATTTGTTTCAGGCCTTTCTCTTTGGCCTGTAGATAGTCATCTCTCTCTGTCTCTTTGTATCATCTTTTCTCTACATATGCCTCTGTGTTCAAATATCTCCTTATAATAATTATTATAAGGACCAGTCTTACTGGATTAAGACTCGTCCTAATGACATCATTTTAAGTTGATTACCTCTGTAAAGATGACATCTCCAAATATGATTATATTCTAAGGTACTAGGTGTTAGGACTACAATAGATGAATTTGTGTCTATGTTTGGGGGAATTCAACCTATAACAGTAATCATTGAAATATGAGCATTCTTTTCCTTTCAACTTGAAGTTCCTCTACAGTACAAAACAATGCTATCTTATTTAATAGTGTATACTATTTAAAATACTTGGTAACGAATTTCTATATTTTTAGTAACATTTAGGTTACCTTCAACATTTCTTTTTGATTTCTTATAAACTGCCCGATTAGGGACTGCCTCTAATCACTCACTCTTCACTGCTGACAGATCATTCCCTGAGATTCAGTGATGTGCACTTTGAGGTACATGAAGGATGGAAACAGCCTTGTTGAAGTCAGGCAGTTAGTATGTCACAGAGCTGTGATTCAAATAGATATCTGGTTGACTCCGAAGTTAATGTTATTTACATGGTCAATAATATCCTCTTTCAAAATGCTCACTTACTATTTATCTTTTCAATAAAAATACTGAATTTCCTGATTATAAGTATGCCAGATACCCACTGAAAAAAATTTAGGAGAAAAACCTCCCCAAAGTATAGATGAATATTAAAATATTAAACCTATAATTTCACTATCAAGAAATAATTATTATATATTAGCTATCAGAATACATATGCAAACATTTTTATAATTTAACTTATATATTTATAGCTGTAGAACTACATATATAATTTCACATATTACTGAAATTCCTTTGCAAAAAGTTTTCAAATCTGTGATTATTTGCACAATTAAAAATCATCCCAGTGTTGTTGAAGAGTTATTTTTTAAATTTTTTAAAAGAAGAATTCTTTTTCTTTTTTCATTCTTCTGGCAAGAATTTGGCACAAGCTTGTAAAGTTGCACCTGGAATTTAACTTTCTATTCTTACTACTGTAGCGCCCCAAGGGATGAGTGGTCCAAGACAGAGTGAGGGCAGGGGCAACAGCCAGCATTTTTTCTTTTTTCCACTTTCTAATTCATCTCTGAAGCCAGGACTTCTACCCAGTCATTAAGGTTCTTCAATAAGTAGTCACTTCTATTCCCTTGTGAGATATGTAAAAACTGGGACATCTCAGGGAAAAGGTTCCCCCTAAAAAAATCAGAGGCAGAAACAAAGAGAAATCTTTTGGTCATCCTCTTAAGTTTAAAGAGAAGAGCCCAGAAAAGCAGAGCATCCATGACAATTATATGCAGATATTACAGGATTTAAAGAACCCACTGAATTCTTTCAGAGGATGACCAAGGGACCAAAATCATGTCAGATGTATAGCACACAGCACAAAACTGAGGACAGGATTGTGCTGAATAGATTTTTTGTTTGATCATAATGTTGTTACAAGGTCTCTCCAGAGAGATTTCAAACCTGCCTCACCATCTTGCTTTTCTATGTTATATGGCTTATATACTTATCCCTGACGACATTTTCTCAACACATTAGATTTGCATGACATTTAACCACTTGTAATCTGTTGGATTTAGGTTTGACTCTGAAAATTTTGGTGTGGTAAGGCTGGACTTAGTCCAGAAGAAATGCTTGAATCAGGCTGTCCTTCATGGTGAGGCGATCTGGCTTGCCTGAACTCAGCGGCACAGTTGATTATGGCATTCCTTTTGCAGACCTGGTTGTTTACAACAGCTCCAGAGGCAGTAATGGCCCAGGCCCACGAACCTTGTTCCAGGGCTTGTAAATGGACCTAGAGTCTGTTCACATTATAAATCTGGCCTTAGTTCCAGCTGATGGTGATATGAATTTGGTGATTCACTTTTAGTCTTCACTGGAGAAGAGTTAAAGAAACTTTACTGCCAGAAAGAAGATCTGTATGGTGTTTCTACTGAGATTGTTTAAGATTGCTTTGCAGTACAATGGTCCTGACTGTTCCTAGTGCCCTCCATACACTCTTGAGTCAACAGTCATGTGTCTGCATTGGACAGTAGATGGAATCACTGCGACTCATTTACTTGATAACCGTTTCTTTTTATTCTACCTTATGATTTACTTTTAAGATCATT
>NW_011888962.1:202684-210453 GCF_000151845.1 Pteropus vampyrus
CATGGTCAATAATATCCTCTTTCAAAATGCTCACTTACTATTTATCTTTTCAATAAAAATACTGAATTTCCTGATTATAAGTATGCCAGATACCCACTGAAAAAAATTTAGGAGAAAAACCTCCCCAAAGTATAGATGAATATTAAAATATTAAACCTATAATTTCACTATCAAGAAATAATTATTATATATTAGCTATCAGAATACATATGCAAACATTTTTATAATTTAACTTATATATTTATAGCTGTAGAACTACATATATAATTTCACATATTACTGAAATTCCTTTGCAAAAAGTTTTCAAATCTGTGATTATTTGCACAATTAAAAATCATCCCAGTGTTGTTGAAGAGTTATTTTTTAAATTTTTTAAAAGAAGAATTCTTTTTCTTTTTTCATTCTTCTGGCAAGAATTTGGCACAAGCTTGTAAAGTTGCACCTGGAATTTAACTTTCTATTCTTACTACTGTAGCGCCCCAAGGGATGAGTGGTCCAAGACAGAGTGAGGGCAGGGGCAACAGCCAGCATTTTTTCTTTTTTCCACTTTCTAATTCATCTCTGAAGCCAGGACTTCTACCCAGTCATTAAGGTTCTTCAATAAGTAGTCACTTCTATTCCCTTGTGAGATATGTAAAAACTGGGACATCTCAGGGAAAAGGTTCCCCCTAAAAAAATCAGAGGCAGAAACAAAGAGAAATCTTTTGGTCATCCTCTTAAGTTTAAAGAGAAGAGCCCAGAAAAGCAGAGCATCCATGACAATTATATGCAGATATTACAGGATTTAAAGAACCCACTGAATTCTTTCAGAGGATGACCAAGGGACCAAAATCATGTCAGATGTATAGCACACAGCACAAAACTGAGGACAGGATTGTGCTGAATAGATTTTTTGTTTGATCATAATGTTGTTACAAGGTCTCTCCAGAGAGATTTCAAACCTGCCTCACCATCTTGCTTTTCTATGTTATATGGCTTATATACTTATCCCTGACGACATTTTCTCAACACATTAGATTTGCATGACATTTAACCACTTGTAATCTGTTGGATTTAGGTTTGACTCTGAAAATTTTGGTGTGGTAAGGCTGGACTTAGTCCAGAAGAAATGCTTGAATCAGGCTGTCCTTCATGGTGAGGCGATCTGGCTTGCCTGAACTCAGCGGCACAGTTGATTATGGCATTCCTTTTGCAGACCTGGTTGTTTACAACAGCTCCAGAGGCAGTAATGGCCCAGGCCCACGAACCTTGTTCCAGGGCTTGTAAATGGACCTAGAGTCTGTTCACATTATAAATCTGGCCTTAGTTCCAGCTGATGGTGATATGAATTTGGTGATTCACTTTTAGTCTTCACTGGAGAAGAGTTAAAGAAACTTTACTGCCAGAAAGAAGATCTGTATGGTGTTTCTACTGAGATTGTTTAAGATTGCTTTGCAGTACAATGGTCCTGACTGTTCCTAGTGCCCTCCATACACTCTTGAGTCAACAGTCATGTGTCTGCATTGGACAGTAGATGGAATCACTGCGACTCATTTACTTGATAACCGTTTCTTTTTATTCTACCTTATGATTTACTTTTAAGATCATTATGACAAGTTTTCTACTTTTATGGAAAATTCCTTTCATGGTTAAAGCTTTTAGTAACTGCTCCGAAGCTTAATAACTCTACTGAATGAGAATAATTATGTGCTGGTTCATAAAATGTACTCATTATGCATCTCATTTAGTCATTAGAAAGGCAAGAATATTGATTCTTAAATGTGAAAAAACTCACAGGCAAATGAGCCATATCAAGACTTTAAGACTTTCTTAATGTAAATTGTCAAAAATAAATGTTTTTTCTAGTTGAGATTTAACTGATGATCGTGTGTACATGTGTGTGTTTGTGTATTGGCTATCAGAATAAAAGTGTGGCATTTTTAAGTTTCAGAGTATTTCAATGAGTATTGTAGGTGGCTCTCATACTCTTTTATTGCTAAGTAATTAAAAAGTTATCAGAGCATGTACTTTTAAAAGTGATCACAGATAGCTGTAAAGTCAATTTTGTTAGTATTGGCAATCTCTTCTTTCTATTTAGAATTTTGTATCGTGTCACAAATAATTGCATTATATTCAGATCCCCGTTTTACATAGTCGTGGCCACTAGCCTAGCTCTCTAAATTAATCAGAATGCAACAGAAATTTAACTCAAAGTAGCTGAAGCTATTTAAATAATAATAACGACGATGATGACAACAACAACAACAAATATGTTAGTTATCTTAGCTGAAAGGATATTTGAAGACTTATAATTAAAAGAAATAACTACAGAGCCAGAGCCTCAAAGACTGACCTCAATATCAATGAGACTTTTATCTCCATCAGTTTCCTACCTCTTTTTAGCTTTATCTACGTACAGGCTCTTTCTATGTGAAAAGAAAGATATCTGCACAACCTCTTATCAAAAAGAACTTTCTCCATCATCAATATATCAATATAGGGAAAGATTTTGATGGGCTGGTTGGTTGAATCATATGTTTATTCTTTGGAAACATTACTGTTAACAGGAAAATGAGATAATATGATTGGCTATTTCTAGAAGTTGGGAAGTGAGGAGCAGAAATAGGAGGCCTGCCAGACTCAGGTAAAATGAGGGTGTGATGATTTCCCAAAGGCAGGAGACTAAGCAATCAAAAGCACTTGGCTTCCCATCCTAAGACTGTATTTCCTTTCCCTTACCCTTTACCCTAATCTACCTAGAATCTGCTCTTCCCAAACTCCCTTCCTCTCTCATTTCTTGCATTCTCATTGGAAAATTAACCTGTAAGTAATCTCTTCAGACTCCTACAGATAGGACAAAGCAACTGCTTTGTTCCACTTTCAATTTCGATGGACCAAAAGAAGTCCTTAGTGTTCTTTTTGTCCTTCTAGGTAGATTATTTCTCTTAGGAAAAATTAAGTGGGTAAACTCAGAGGTTGGATTCAAAATATTTTATAACACCTTCATAAAGCATGGCACTAAACAATCAGAACTGGTATTGATTTTCATGTTGTCACTGTGTCCTGGAGGCTCCTGCTCTAACTCAGCCTTCAGGTTCCCAGTTGCTGGATGGTGGCAGGGTCCTAAGTATCCTGGGAGTTGAGGTAGGCTAATAAAGTTGGGGATTCAGAAGAGCTCCAAGCAGCAAGTAATTACCAACCAGCACAAAGACTGTTCTAATATTTTTGCAATGATATGTAACTGCTGATAACCAATTTGGATTACCATGTAAGTGCATAGGATTAATAGTTATTTAAGAGAATTAATTCTGTGTAACTAAAATTAAGAGAATTAAATGTTTGGGACATTGGACAAAAATGATGTACTTTTTAAATAGTTGCTCTGTATATTGTTTTTTTGTTGTCGTTGTTATTTTGTTTTGTTTTTCTTTACATGCATATATTTCAAGTGGGTCACTGAACTCCCTGAAATTATATGTAAATTTGGATGAGGAAGTGATATCTGTATAATTTTTTTTTCTGGGGAGACCAGTCAGCTTTACAGGTTCTCTAATGGATCTATTCACACACACACAAACACATACACATTAAGAACCACTGTCATAAAATATCATATTTGTAATATCTGTAAATGATGGAGAATACATCAAGATCATATGATAGTGTCAAGTAATTAACTTACAATTTAAAAAATGAGTGGGATCATAGCATATGTCTCACTGAAAATTTTTCTGACATGCTATTTCTATGCCTATTCTTGCAACTATATATTAATTATCAAATAAGAAGTTTATTTCATATCCATTCAGCTTAGCCCATTACCAATCCAGATTCACATGAACTCATGGGTGAAAACTATTTTTAGTTTTTGTATTAGTTCTTCTGAATTTCTCCACAAGGTGATCAGATATGAAACAGTGCTCAGTATCAAAAATATTGGACCTAAAGCTTGTTTACTTCTTTTACAGAACACTAACTAGGAAAATCTCAGTTTGCAATTTATAATGAAGAAAACTGGCCTAAACTTTAGAGGAAAGTGTAATAAGCCAAAAAGTTAAAAACTAAATGGGGTTATCGCTGTCTTTTTGACAAATGATAAAGTCTAACCTTTGGCTCCAGCCAGGCCAGACCATGCCCTTGGAGTTACTAAAGATAAAAAGTTGTCAAGGAACAAATGCATTATTAAGACTGAAACTTAACAGTTTTAGAGTCACTTCCTTCAACAGTTCTACGTATGTTTATTTATCTTGAAATTTTTTTTAGGAAAAGCTATACAATACAAAAGAGTATTCCCAAGCTTAAGGTAGTAAGTGAGTAAGGACTATACAAATTAGAATCAATATTTCAATTTTGAAAAATTGAAGGTAGTAAACTTCTCAGGTATTATGTCTGGTTATAAACACCTAGGACTCAATTTTCCATAGAGTTTAAAATCTTCTTCGCTTATTAAGTCTTATGAGCAAGCTCAGGTTTTCCCATATAAATTTATTGTCCTACATTTTTTTTTGAAAGAATATAAAATTTTGTAGAGTTTTACTTCATTAAACTCACGAGTGGCTCCTTCTACTTTTCTCTTTTGCATGTTTTTCCTCTAGCCTATTTTTTCCTGTTATTTGTTTTGTTTATGCTACTCAACATATCTTGTCAAATGGAGCACTGATACCATATTTCATGGAGGCTAGCATGAATTAATCAAGTGAACAAATAACCGTATAATTGTAAGTAAACATGAGAATTATTAAAAAAGAAAAAAGATCAGAGCTTTGATAAAGTAATAGAGGCTGTTATCTCAGATGGAGAGAGGAAATGTTATAGCAAACTTCTTTGGGAAGGAAATACTTTAGCCATGACCTGAAGAATGAGAAGGTGTCAGCAAATGTAGGTAAAGGAAAATCTTAGTAAATGCAGCAGCATGTACAAAGATCAACATAGAAACTCATGGAAGGCCAGTGTGGCTAAAGTGAGAAGGAGAAAGAATGGCATGAAATGAAGCAAGAAAGAGTATCACAGCAGCCCTAGTACAGTTCACAAGGTATGTGACATTCTGCCTCTGTCTGGACACAAGGTAGGATCTCACTTCCTGGCTCCTTTGTTTTTGGGAACGCCATGACACTAGGCCAACAGAAAAGCAAAAGAGAAGTGGTGTTGGGCAGTATATGAGGGGAACTAGAGGTCAGGAAGAAGAGAGAAAGGTCTCTTTCAGAGGCATAATTGAAGGACAAAACTGTTTTGTGTAATGTTACAGTAGATTCTGCTAAGTACAGGGGGTAGGGCGGGTAAGGATAAACTTCTCTTAATTTAAAGAAGGAAGTAAAGAATGTGATGTGGTTGTTATGACCTTGGTGAAATAACCCTTCTTAGACTTTAATTGCTGCAAAGGAATGAAGAAATAAATAATAATAATAAAAATGAAGTATTAGTCACTTTCTTGTGCACTGAGAAAATTTCCAGAGAGGGCCAAGGCCAGCCTGTTTATCATGCCTGCTTGCCCAGAACTCAAGAACCTGTGACTCTGTTGAAAAGGCAGGTGAACCCATATCCAGTACCTGTTAGACTCTACCTGGCGTAGAGCTGTGCCTGAGGCTTACCTGGAAATTTAATACTGTACCTTCTCCCAATTTTTGAGAAGATTCAATACTTTGCGGTCTCTTACTGAAGTCAGACCAGATACCTTACATTGATCTATGGTCTTCAAACTGTGTAGCCTAGGGGATGCAAAAGCATTACAAAGCTTATCTGATTGATGGTAATTTTAAGAACATCATTTTTAAATCTTCAATTAATATTTGTTCCCTTTCCTAAAACAATTTGCCTGAGAACCACTTGGATGGAGTCACAAGTTCTCTTTTCCCAACTTCCTTTTTTATAATTGTCTCTATTCTACTTAACAAAAGAAACATTACCCTTTTCCCTGCCCTTAACTTTACTATGGTGTATTGCTATGAAAAATATCTAAAATTTTCCAGTAGAAATCAAAGAGACAATTTGAAATGCTATCTTGGTAGTGGTACTGAAAAACTGAGTAACTGTAATGATTGAGTTATAACTTTTTGGTCCAAGAAAAGTGGTTATTAATTCTTTATTTTTAACAAAACGAAAGGACCTATTTCAAATATAAAGGTGATAAATAGTTAAGAATGACTTTTGATATTACATTATCACCAAGTTTAGAGTTTTTTATGGCATGTATCAGAATTTCAAGAGATTTAATGAAACTCCTCCTACTCCCATATACTTATTTATATGTAGCACTAAAATATAAAATTAATTTAAACTTATATCACCTTCTGTAAAATTTAAATTAAGAATTAAGAAAAGAAATTTAGAACTTAAGAAAGTTAGAAAAAAATCAAACTAAACAATTGGAGGTAAAGGGTGATAGAAAAAAATGCATAGAGACCAAGAGTCCAAAGCATGGTGACTTCATGCTGAATGAGCAGAAAGCAGCATGGCCCTTTATCTCTCTTCCATCCAATAAAGTTTGGTAGCTTATACCCAAATGAATAGAGGTGTCCTTATAAGGTTAGCCATGTTTCTTTAATACAAATAGCTAAGCCAAGACAGTAGCTGAACTTGGCCCCAATTAAGCAGTTACCCTATATTTTAACATTGGGTTGGAAAGACTATTAAGGTGGGGTATTCCTGCTTAGGTAAAGCAAGTGATGGCTTTGACAAGCCAGAATGGTAGAAACAAGGATGGTAGGACTTTGCATCACCTCCAAGATGCACCTCTTCTACAGTGCTGCATTCGCTTATGGTAGGATTGATTGTCTCTGGAAGCCAACTGAGGAAAGTTCTTGGAGAATAAAGGACCTGTACACACAGTTGAGCTTTGCTTCCCTCCTCCCTACCCCCAAATAGAAGCAGGTCTCTGCCTTCCCTCTTCTGAGGCCCTTAACTGATGAAGGGACTTTAACATCGTTCTGTCCATTCAGTGCAGCCCCGCAGTGAATGAGAATCTGAATCCTAGACCAGTCCAGGGCCCAGAGTGTCCCAAAAGTACATGCCTCCCAGCCAGGGAAAGGAAGCCCTTAGGGCAGCTTGCTGAGCTTGTGGTGAAAGAAAGGAGTAGTTGGATGAATGAGACCAAGTCATGTTTATGAGTCTCATCTCTTATTTATTTATTTTTTTGATGGAGCCAACTTCCCTTCTCTTGGACTTTAGCCATTTTTCAGCTTCCTGTAGCTTGAACCACCCACTGCCTCTCAAAGCACAGTTTCCCCATGCCTGTATCTACCACTCTGGGATTAGGAATTTCTGTTCTCCCATGGACTCTGCAAATGTTGCTATATCACAGGCCACCGAGATCACTGTCTTATCCTACTGTGGTCTTTTGTCTGAGATGTTCAGTAGTGATGAATAAATTCTATCTGAAGCATGGGTATGCATATGAAATAACCTGAAAGCTTGAAACATTTGCTTTAAAACTGACTGCATGTGTGTCAAGGAATTTGATGCCTCTGTCTTTTAGTGAGTATTCCTTAAATGGGACACCTGACGGTAATTTGTCAGATTCCATTTTTGCCTTTTCTCAGAGTTACAGGCCTTGTGAGCAACATGTCACTTAATATGTTTTTCTGGTAATTTTTTTTTCTGGGAAGATCATTTTGCATCAAGACATATATTTCTAGAAGCAGAGAAATGTCTGAGTAAACTAAACATTTGTGGAAGTTAAAATAAGAATCCATGCTTTTTTAGTAGCATATCAGAGCTTTTCCTGAAACTATAAGGCAAATGTATCTGACATGGATAATAGAACAGTTTCTCCTGTAAAAAAAAAACAAAAAAAA
>NW_011888962.1:211468-230881 GCF_000151845.1 Pteropus vampyrus
ATGAGACCTATTGGATTAGTGCCCCATCCTTATGACCTCAATTAACCTTAATATCCTCCTGAAGATCCTACCTCTAAATATAGTCACATTGGAGGTTAGGACTTCAAAATATGAATTTTTGAGAGGGCACAGTTCAGTTCATAGCACCCACTATCCTCTTGTTTTTTATTCCCCACCCTTTAACACCACCAACTGCAAATTCTAAGAATGAAATTTCTTTTTGGCTTACCTTCAAAATAAAAGTGGCTATGCAAATCAGCTCAGGCAAATCGGTGCCACCATGGCAAATAGCCACCTTCTAAATTCCATTTTATGCAGTTAGCACAACTATGTACATAACGATTATCATAGAATTTATAACTTCTCCCTGACATGGGGCACTTAAACTTCATTCTGGAATATTCCTTTGCCTATCTCAAGAATCTTACCCCTACCCAACATTGCCATGGAAGAAGCCTCTATGGGCAGAATTAAACCTGCTGATACATTCTGGAATTGTAGAATGATCACAAGTTTGGGGGCCAGTCAGACCTAATTCTGAATGTTATCTGCATTATTTACCACCCGCCAGAACTTGGCAAGCTGTTTAACTTCTTCAACACTAACTTTCACTCTTCAGCAAAAGAGAACGAATGATACTTATCTTGCAAAACTTTTGAAAATTAGAGAAATAAAATAATAAAATAATGTGCATCCAGGATTTATGTGAACGTGGGTTAGTGACTTGATATATGATGTGAAGAAGAAGCAAAAGAAGGAGAAGAAAGAGGAGGAGAAGAAGGAGAAATATGCTTAAGGAGTACTTTGAAGTAATCAAAGTAATCTTCATTCACTAAAAAAAACTATAGCGTGTTTAGATGGAGGAGGTTGAGAAACCATGTAAATAGGCAGTGAGATGCTAAAATTCTCAAAATGTTGGGAATTTTAGGTCCATCGAGACACAATGGTATTCTAATGTACTTTCTTTTCTTAAACTCAATTTTCTAAACTTTGGGCATGCTCTTACATTTATACAAATAATAATAGTTTACTTATTATTTTGAGACATAGAACCATTTGTAAGTAAATTCAAGAAGACCTATAGCATGTCTTCCTTCCTGCCATTCAAGAAAAGACTGAGCTTTCTTCCCTGTCTCTTTTAATTCTAGCTTATATTTGCAAAGCGAGGTGCAGAGACCTGTGTCCTGGCCCATCCAGACTTCTTTCCTATTGTCCTAGTCTACCATCTGCCATGGATCTCATGCTATACCTAAGCCCAAGCAGCTGGGCTTAGCAATGGAGCACACTGGACAGCTGAGCTTTTTTTCCAGACTTAAAAGATTTGAAATACATGAATAAGTGAAATGTGGGCATATTGAGTGAAAACATCAGATGTCAGGGGACAGAATTTAGTTGTGTTAAAAGAGGGCAGAGAATGCTCTCCTTTTATTGCCTTGTTTTTGAAATTTATTTTCCTTCTTTTATTTTATCATTTTATTGTCTGTGACTATTGCAGAAGCATCAGAAATTATAGAGAAGCAGAGTAGATTCTCTGGAAGAATTATAGATGATGATGGATGACAACGTAATCGTGTGACAGTAAAATGCTGTGTTGAGTACTGAGCTCCCTGCTGAATTATAGAAAGAACACACGAGCAGAGAAAAGCACAACAATTTTCTTTTTCACTGCGTCTCAGGAGAAAACAGTGCGTATCAGCATAGGCGGAAGCAAATGAGATTAGTTAACAGAAGTAACTTAAATGACGTAGATCAACCTAGAGGAATAATTACAAACGAGGTGACTCACCTAATAAAAGCATGAGCAAGAATAAGTATTATTTCATCTTTGATTTTCTTGGTCATTTTCCTGAGGTGATTTTATGTTCTGGGAAGGAGCCACACATTACAAAGTGAGACAAAGAGTTGATTATTATATGGTTAGTTGAATTAAATGATTCTAAGCCCCAAATTGAATATTTCACTTCTATTTTCTAGGTCACTGTCTCCATTTCTCCAATGAAATGAGCTGGTTGTAAAAACTCTACTATGCTATCATGAGATCACTCATTTCTTCACCTTTTTAAGATGTACAAATTCATAGTTACAAAAGAGTGAAGGGGCTATAAAGTACAGCATAGGGAATATAGTCAATAATATTATTATAACTATGTATAGTACCAGGTGGATACTAGACTAATCGGGGGTGGGGGGCAGGGAGCGGGAAGCGAGGATAACTTCGTAAGTTATATCTAACCACTATGCTGTACACCTGAAACTAGTATAAAATAATATTGAATGTCAACTGTAATTGAAAAGAAAAAAAAAGAAAAACAACAACTAAAAAAGAAGAGAGCAGTCAAAAACATCTCCATATACTAAATAGCACTATTCTGCAAGAATACATTGTGTGTAGTGACAT
Organism: Pteropus vampyrus; assembly: GCF_000151845.1. NCBI lineage: Eukaryota > Metazoa > Chordata > Mammalia > Chiroptera > Pteropodidae > Pteropus > Pteropus vampyrus. Next base: position 213,867 of record NW_011888962.1, read on the forward strand.
ACAGTATTTACAAAAGTATTTTTTAAAAAGTTTAAGGTCATGTAACCTACTCACACACTTAGTTACCATAAGATATAATATAGAATGTACATATACAACCATATATTTTATACATAAAAAAAGAATTGTTCACACACACACATGCATGCATGCACACACGCACGCTCACTGTATTTGCAATAGCTTAGCTATTAAGGAATCCAGATTAAGCATAGATTCTACTTGATTTATTCAATTTCTTAAAAACAGAATAAAGAGCTTCTTGGGAGAAAGACTTATACTCAAAACTTGCTTCTGAGTCATTTTGAGTTGAGCAAAAAAGGAAACCAAAAAAGCCTAGACGTCATAATACAAGGTATATATTCAGAGTTTATTAAGAATGATTTGCTACTGTATTTGGTTTTCTGTCCTACATTAAGGAACAAGCTTTGCCTAGAGGGTGAGAATTACCTGCAGTTTCTGCTCTTAGTAGTCAAGGCAGAACAGAATGATGGATCAGGAGTATAGCACAGCTTTCGCCGAATGCCCTTGCAAACTCAGGCAAATAGGCAACATCCCATTTCATTATCTGACCCTGATGAGTCATGATATTTACATTGGGAGCAGAAATGTCAATATAATTGAAAGATTTGGAAATGGCCCTTTGAGGAAGGGTGGTGAATTATCCATTTATTCAGTCTAAGAAAGAAGATAGAGGAATAATATAAGAGGAGTTTGATTTCATATGCAACTTGTTCAGGAGACAGCATATTAACAGATTTTAAATGAAATATTCTCAGCTAATCATGTGGCTTGAAGTTGACGGAGAGCATCAAAGATCTTCATTGGATAATAATAGAAATTTTAAAGAATGAAAAATGAGAAGATTGCAAAGTAGGATTTCCCTGTTATTAATACTGCCCAGATTTCTCCTAATTAAGAACAGTACATCGAGAGCTCTGATTATTGAAATTTTGCTGTGCTGTGAAATGTAGTTGTTCATAGTGGCATAAACTCTGCAGCTAGACAGGCTAATTTCAATGCTAGTGCCTCTCTTTACCAGCTGTGTGACCTCAAACAAAGACTTTAACCTCACTCTGTTCTCATTGTCCTCATTTATAAAATAGGTATAACAATAAAACTTACCTCACAGTTTTGTTTCAAATATGAAACAAATCAATATTGTTAAAGTAGTTAGAGTATTTTCTGGCACGAAGTAACCCCTCCCTTGATGTATATTCTTTCATCAAGGGAGGGGTTACTTCGTGCCAGATGTATATTCTTTCAAAATGAAATAGCTTTATTATTGTTCAAGTGATAAGTGCTTATTATTTAAAAGATAGATTTTTGAAAAAAAAAGAGAAAAAGTTATTTGCAATCAATTTATTCTCAGATAACTATAGTTAACATTTAAGAATTATCCTTCTAGACAGTTTTCTGTGTATAAAACACACAGAATGCATACAATTACATTAGGCATGCGTCTCAATGGTCCAATCTCCTACTTCATCCCACCCCTAACATAAAAACACATTGACTTGTGACTCTGTCATCTGTCAAAATCCAATGCTCACTAAAGACAGTGTCTTCTACAAAATGTTTCCTGAGCACTTCGTACTTTTTTGAAACCCATTACCATTTTCATTAGTATATGCATACATTCCATGGGACCCTTCACACATTTGCTTCTTCATTCAACAACTATGCATTGAATACCTTTTCTGCACTGGGCACTATATGAGGTGTGGTGTTACAGAAGTGAACAAAGAGAAACAGAGGTCCTGCTTTGATAGAGCTTAATTAAGCCTGTAGGGAGAAAAAAAGTACACTAATAAATAACATACATAATGTATAATTTACAAACACTGCTGAATTTTATAAGGAGTGTCTCACAGTAATTTCTCTGCAACAAATTCATCTATTGGATGAATTATAAATAATTATAGCAACTATGATTATAGAGAGACTATGCATGTTATAAACCTGGTCATTGTAAGAATAATAAGAGAAGAGAGTAAAAGATGAGAAGAAGGAAGAGGAGGATGAAAGAAGAAAATGTAAAAACTCTAAGATGCTCTTTTGTCAGAGAAGAGAGTGAGTTGTCTAAAATCAAACAGTTTGAAAAATAATCCTAGTGCCTTTAAAGTTTTTAAATTTTTTTTTTTTAATTCTAGAAGGATAAGTTTTTCCAATTTAATATCTTGTGATCACATAAAGTTTAAAAATTCTATCTTCAAGATATTCCAAGACCTTGGAGTTAGGGAATCAGGGAAGATGCTGCTAGAATTCAAGAAACCAGGAAATGCAAAGATCACGGTTGTCACCAGTTCTCAGATATCCATAGCACAAAAGTAGGCAATTATCAAACTTCCCGGTGTTTCATCCAAATGCATAATATCATGTGTCTACCAGTACAGTATTATGTGTAATAGAGAAAGCACATTTTTACTTAAAAAAATATATATTTGAAAGTGACAAAATAGATACAGATTTTAATTCCTTTGATGTTTCTAGTTTCCCAAAGATGCTAGAAACAGCGTACCACTATGGGTGTTACGTACTTTTCCAAATATATGTAGATATAAAGTTTGAGTTAATGTGACGACTCTGAGTTCTACAAGAATATATAACTATGATTTTTGGATTTATTTTCCTTCATAAAAATGAATGAGAAGTATTTTCATGTTATGGTTTTATCATATGCATCTATCTAATAAATGAAAATATTGCCTTATCTTTTTTTCAAAATGTTGTGGGATAATAAGAGGTTGGCAATATAAACTGTCCTTTATTGTGTTCTAACTTTTATGGTCTTTCTTTTATCAGATCTCACTTAGCTTTATTCCATAAAAGAGCTTCTTGTAGAAATACTTATTAACACCTCTGAAGTTTATTTCATATTGTATTCCCTAAGAGAAAAGTTAAGGGTCTAGATTACATTCTCTGGGGATATTACTTTCATTTATATATTTATAAATTTAGATAAGCAATATTCACAATACTGTGCTAAAATTCAAAACAAAAGATGAAGATTTTGAAAAGTATAAATAATTCTTAAGAGGATATTATCATTTAACTCTGAAAACTTTATTTCACTTTTCATTAGTTTAGTATGCTAGATCATGTGCAGAATAGTATTCTCTTACCACAAAATAAATTCAGCAGATCAAATGCAAAAACAAAACAAAACAAGGCCCAGAGTTTCATACACTATTTTTATACTGCTCAGGTAGAGTTTTAGTGATTCTAAGAAGAGACAGGAGTGAGAATAATCAACATAGCTTGAAATACAAACTTTAGCTCGAAATGCAACATAGCCTGGAATACAAATTATCAACATAGCTTGAAATTCAAAACTTTAGTTATGTATTCAGTAGCCTTTAAAATCTCACCATTTTTTCAGATGTCCTTTACATATCAATTTTTGGTGCCTTGCTTTTCCGTGGGTTTTATTAACTTGAGGATTAATTATGGTATATTATCATATTTATACACTTGAAACCGACCATCAAGCAGCAGATTTGGATAGTCTTATTAAGTTTCTCTCCAGAAGAACAGTCATACTTACACAGATACATTATATACAGTTTTAAGGATCTGTCAATCCTTCTGTTTAGAACTGAGATTAAGTTATTTTTCCTATTAACACCATTGCAGTCAGTCGTAATATTATATTTCCAACCTAGAGTCAGGGATCATATAACTTCTCTTTGAATATGGTATCTATTTTCTTCAAATGGAAAAAATACCTCAATCATAGATACCTATATCCAATCTCATTTAAATACACTCTGCATTAACAAAACACTAGAGGTAGAAATCCAATATTGTATTAAGTAGTAATTTAACTCACTGTTTTTGGAATGCTAGGCACTGTGCAAGTCAAATAATACGTATTCTCTGCCCTCAAAGATGTCACAGCTAGCTAATGAGAGAGACCAGTGTAGAAATTAAAAAAAAAAAAAAAAAGAAGAGCAATACAATATTCTAAGTGTTAGAAAAAAATGGTTCTACAAGTCTTAAAAATCTTAGAAGGGGTGCTAAAGAGGAAGTGAACGAAGAAAAGCTTTTGAGAAGAAATATTGCCAGAGTTGAATATTAATGGATGTGAAAGATTTATTTAGGTTGCTATGAAAAAATTAAAGAAAGAGATTATAATTTGGTGTGGGGCAAAGAATGCATATTAGCTAAGGCCAGGTATGTGGAAGATCCAAATACTTTAGTGTTGCCAAATGGTGATCACCAAAGGTAGTTGTAAACAAAAGACATAGATTACAGAAGCTGAAAAGGACACTTTATTTTAAAAATATGGAAACTCAGGCCCAGAAGGACTATTGCCCAAGATTGAGAGGAGAGTCCAGAACTTGAGCCTCTTAACTTCTCTTTTGGAATCTATCACTGTGCTTTCTAATTGTAGATATATGAAATCATAGAACAAAAAGAAATACTGTGATTATGCAGAATTCACTTACAGCAGCTCCTAAACAAAACAAAACAAAACAAAACAAAACAGCAAAACAAAACAAAACAAAACACACACTCTGCTGTCTCTCTTTCAGAGGAAATCTATTTAGCACGAAAACATCACTGAGGTTAGCCACAGGCTTTTTTGACGGATTGTACCGCTACAATCCTCTTCCCCTCTTTATCTGTCACTCACATTATGATGGACAGTTGAGCAGAGTCTCAGTATTAACTTCCATTTGGGGGTTGGCGCTTCTGCTTATCAGTGCAGCCTACAAGCCTCATTTGGAAAAGATGTTTAATACAGGCCAGTGGTCTTTTGTATTTTGAGCTGAGATAGAAATTGCTGTGATGGGTTCATTCAAAGGAGACCCAATATATTACTTACAATAAAGAAATCAGGCAATTTTGGGGAGTAGAAGTGGGCATATGATTCGTACATAAACAGGTATTTTCTTTTATGAGTTTTTTAATGTGGCAGTTTTCCAAGTTTTATGCTGAGATGAAATGAAAGTCAATGAAAGTTACTAAAGGTTTCTCCTCTCCCTACAATTTTGTTAGGAAAATCATATAACAAGGATACAGAAGTTCATGCTACTGCCTTTTTTTATTAGTATCTATATATTGTCTTTCTTCACTTTTCCCTTCCCTTCCTTACCTCTCCTTTCTTCTCCTTTACTTCTTTTGGTTTCTTTGTTAAGCTTTCCCTTCTCTTATTTTATCCTTCCTTGTGAGTGATTTTGCTTCTTTTTGTTACTACCTTCTCTCCATGGTCCCTCCACCCTATGGTATAAGATAAAAACAGTTTAGAGTAGAGATTAACAGACCAGGTTCAGTAGTCGGACTGCCTAGTTTGGAATCTTGGCTCTGCTACTTACTAATGAAGTTACCTTGTGGAAGTTGCTTAACTTTAATCTGTTTTAATTTTCTTATCTCCTATTGGATAATAGTTTTTACCTCTTAGAGTTATGTGGATGCAGTGAAGTAATATATAAAAGGGCTTAGAACAAGGCATGGTACCTAGCTATTTTTACAATGTATATCATGTCATAATATATGTATATATTATATAATGTCATGACTGTATATTATATGTGTAATTTATTTTATATATAATGTATTTATTATATAATAATTTATTATATGTGACATTATATATATGTTATATGAAATATTCATTTTATGTGTAATTTAGCCATTTAGTGTTAATGAAAAGGAGAATGGGTTGGGTTGTTCTAAACCAGTTTTTAGAATTTATCTTTGGTTTGAAGAAAAGTATGAGGAAATCAACCACAGAGACACGTGTATACCTTAGAGACATTACCCACACTGATTTCACCTTGTTCCTGCTCTGCCCAGACTCCTATGCAAATTTGTCATTGTTGCTGCAAGTTTGGAGCTTATATGAAGGAGCAGGAGCGAAGGAGCGAAGGGGAATACCTTTGTGTTAACAGGGATTTCATTTGTGAACTAATGAGGGATTTTATTTTATTTTTTTTGGGGGGGATGATTTTATGCTATACCTTTCCTTCAGGTATTTTATTAAATTTAACATATATTTGCAATCTGTAATATAATATAACCCTGCTAAATCAAAAAATGTATGGTTTGGTCTCTGCACTCCAGGAGCTGCCAATTTTCTGGGAAAACTGAGTGATAATGGAATTTGGAATACACGGCTATATTTATTAATGCCATTGATCTTTGTGATGTCTTACACAAATGAACCTTTTTATCTTTCTTAATCTTTGGTGATGACCTTACATCTGTAATTATCTCTTTATATTTGTTGAGTTGCTTTTACTGTCTGTGAATTATTACAGCATTCTAGATACTTTATTACAGATTTTGTTTTAATTTGTTTTGCTTTCTGTAGGTAGAAATATCCAGGCAAGAATACAGCATTTTATATAGAGCAAAATATGCTTAATTCGGATAGAATAGTTAATCTGAAAAGGTTTATGAGATCTTGATGAGTATTCTTGGTTTATAATTCAATTTTTTTCAAATGTTACCATTAAAATTGTACATCACGTAATAAGTTTTTAACATTGTCCTAGTAGGACACAAAAATGTCTAAAAGAATTAATTATACTTTCCTTTTTGCATGGATTATTCTCAGAGGGTGACTGAGACATGACAAGGAATGACCCATACTTTTCCCTAGGAGAAATGGATGCTCCGGACAACAGTATCACAAAATTACAGTGTAGAACTATGATTATAGTTACAGAATTTTATGAAGAAATAAGCCAAACACAAGGCCATTGACCAACATTTTCACTTTTCAACCAGTGGGCTATAGACACCATCGATATATCTCATAGAGTTTTATTCACAGAGAGATTATTTCTCAAAATAAAAATTCAGAGCAGTTCATAACAATGATTGGCATTTTTGAAAGAGCTAATAATGATAGTCGAATTATAAAACAGAAGTTACTAATGGCAGGCACTGAGCCTTACATGAACTTATCAGTAAAATAAATATTCTACTTCATAGTGAGAAGGAATTTTTTTCTTAATACAGTTATGAAAGACTTCCAGATTCACTTAATTGTAAGAATCTTAAAGAGGCAAAGAACTCAGTGTTTAAAATAATATCTCATAAGTCTTGATGTAAATGGAATAAGAGTGTACATGAAGGGTAATGGAAAAGTAAATGCTAATATTTATTATCTGCCAATTACTTAGGGACAGAGACAGGCATTTTAGGGAAGTGGTTCGTTATATTATAATGTAGCATTAGTTTTGAATATGAATATACCTAATATAAACTATACTAATAATATCTAAAATTGATCATTTTATTCTTTAAAATATTATTTCATACCAAACGTTTAAATAGTTAAGAGTGTGGAAAAACTTTCCACAAAGTGTGCAGTGCTGAGTAATAGTTGATTAATTTATTTGGTCAGAGTCGTAATGAAATCGATGACATGGACTGTACTATAAACAGTTTTAATTAGGACACTGCCATTCTATGTCCAAAAGTGGACTCCACTCAATCAAAAGGCTCATCAGTGCATACCTTTTATTAACAGAGGAAACTGGTGAGAGAGCAGAGACATATGATCACAGAATCCCACTCTACTAGGGAAAAAACAAGCCGTAGCTCCTGTCTTGCTGGTGATGTGTTAGCACTGCTGTCTTTCTATTCAGTAACACACTTCTATCAAAAAAGAGTCACTGCATTTTTGTGTGTGGTGAGATATAAATTTTTATATTAGGAAAAAAAGAGAACTTTGCTTAGGTTCTAATAAAATATAAAACTTGCGGCCAATGGAAGCTGCAGATAGATAAATGAGTCTAGAGTTTTTGTACTTGTGAAATTTAAAGACTTCAGTAAATACAGAAAATTAGGCAACTTGAAAAGGGAAGTGTTTCCACTTTGGTGAGTAGAGTGGATATAGAATTCAAAAATCTGTTCTAAATGAATGATAAAAATATAGCACTTGCAGTATAATCAAAATTTATTTCCACAAAAAATTGTATGTTCGAGAATGGTAAGTGGGGCAGCCTAAATAGCCATTGTGCTGCAACTGGCTCTGTTTATTTGTCATCATCCAAAAGGGAATGAAAGGAACCTCGACACAATAGCAGAAGTTCCTGATAGTGGCTATTACAATTTTACTGCTGTGAAAAGGATATTTATGGGTTTTTGATAAGCCTAGAAAGCATCTTAAAATCGGAAATTATAACTATTTTGGCATGGATTAAATTAAAGACATAGGATTGCATGATTTCAAGGCCGCAGATATCTTAGACACAGATACTAAGAATCTTGTTTATTCGAAAATAGATTATGACCTGTAAGAAAACAATGGAGCTGATTTTTCCCAAATCTTCAAAATGATGGTAAATTAATATATCATTTACATTTTATTTCAATTGTATTGTTTAATTTTTGATATAAATTTCATTTGTATCAATTTGATAATGTGAATAACACTAAAAAAATAGTTGTCTTAAGATCATTCAGTGTTATGGAATTACTTTAAAAATAAAAGTGTCAGAAGAAAATCTGGTCACTTATGTTCCATATTTCAGTACCAGCTTTGATTTCTTCCACTGAAATATATTGTATATAAATAGTTTAGAACTTATATACTTCCATAATGTGCTGTATATCTCCTTTATAATGCACATTTATCAATTATTTTTGAAATTATTTGTCCCATATCTGTCTTTTCTGCTTCACAAAAACTTCAGAAGAGCAGAGAGCATTTTCCCTCTGGTCCACCCCTGAATTTTTGAAACATAGCATAGCCATTGGCACAGAGTAGGTGTACAGAAATATTAATAGGACCAATGAATGAGTAAATCAATGAATAAATGCACCCAGACTAGAAAAGATATATTACAAGTATTAGAGCCAATTATACATTAATGAATTAATCTCTAATTTAAAACTGAAACAAATTAGACATAATTTATAAATGTTAAAACTTTCTATAAAAATTTAGTGCCTATAAAATGAAAATAAAAATGCTCATTCTTTACTTCTTCATTGAAATGTTATGAGAATGGTTTTGAAAAATGTTCAAGTAAGATTTTTAGTTATGTACTTCATACATAATACATCTATGTTATGTATATCTTTTTAAAATGAATTTATAGGTGCTAAACATTTTGACTTACAATACTTATATATATTCTTGCTTTGGTTTTGTGCTGTGATAGAGAACCCTATATAACATCCTATCTGAATTAATCTAGCATGCCTTTAAACTGCATGGGATTCTTCTGAGCTCTGTTATTAGCTCACAGTGAGTTCCCATCCTTGAAGCCAGAGATGACATTAATGTTTATCATATGATAAAGTATTTAGAAAAATTTTGCATTTTGAATAATGGCCTCCCTCTCTTTCCTTCCCTTACCCCTGCCCTCAAAGACACGAATAAAATTGTAAGACCATTTATAAACAAAACACTATTTGGTTTGAGTAAACCTATAGACCCTACAGTGTCCAAGTCAAGGTTCATTTACTGGCTTTAATTCATTCCCACGGAGGTAGGCACCCAGACCTATGAAGACATGTAACTAAGCAACATAAGCTTGGGTTAGGTTTTTTTCCAGTAGGGAGACAACACTGACTTCAGTGTTAGGTTATAAAGGAGAATTGGGACCTGTTAATTCCCCCCCCCCACCACCAAAAAAAATTCTGTAAATTTTATGAATTCCCCAATGGTTTTCAAACTGGATTTTGAAGGTATTGTCTTTTTGTATATATACATGGACATTTGCAGAGAATGTTGAATAAATTATTAAGTTAATGACCCGGGTAAATTTACCAGTACCTTTTTCCTATAACATCAGGCACCCTGTTCAAGTCTATATGATTCACTCTGCTGATGAGCTCATATCCTTCTGTTCTAATATAGGAATTACCATATTTCAGGAGACCAGGTGTTGCTTAAAATAAACGAATCTTCCTCCTTGTAATAACCTGAAGGCACCAATTGATGTGTCCTTACACTATTATGTGCTGCATGTCTGTACAAGGATGGGTGTGCCAGGTGTATGACACTTGTGCCTGGATCCAGTGATAACACATTATTTGAAATATTTTATGATATGTTCATCTTATGAATTTGAAGTTGATTACTCATGGTTTGTAGAAATAATTATTTTCTCAGAAAACTAACAAATCTGTTAGGTTCACATAAAAAAGCCATGGTAGGGATCTTAGACAACCAAAAATTTTTTTGTGCCAAGCCACATGCTTGGGAGCCCTACATGATATCATTTAGATTCTTTTGGCAATGCAGTTGTTAGAATAAGTCTTTCTGGGCCCCTCTCAAGAACTAATTTAGTCATTTGAAATGATCGGATCCTCTCAGTTGGAGAGAAGAGATGCCACACTGACTTCGTCACTGAAGAAGGGTCCACTGCATTATTTTCACAAATCTAATATCCAGTTTACATATGAACTATAAAATTGGTTTCGTAATCCTTGAGCATCTAGATAGTATTGTTATTTTAGATTTTTGAATAAGACTACTTGTAATCTGATGAAAAGAAAAGGGTGTTTATAATTACACAGATTTTGGCTCCCAGTTATTACAGTGAGTCTCAGTATAAACACAGGCAAGTCATTTAATTTTTCTCAGCCGTATTTTTTTCTTTCTTCTTTTATTAAAATTATTGGGGTGACATTAGTTAATAAAATCAAATGTTTCGAATGTATAATTCGATAGTATGTCATATGTATATTGCATTGTGTGTTCACCACCCAAAGTTAGATTTCCTTCCATCACCAAATATTTGACCCTTTTACCCCTATCTTCCTCTGCCCTCTCTCCCTTCTTTCTGATAACCACTAATCCACTGTCTGGGTCCATAAGACACTGTTTATTTGTCATTTTTGTTTGTTGCTTTCAGTTTTGTGTCTCACATATGAGTGAAATCATATGGTCCTCACCTTTTTCTGTCTGACTTATTTGCTTAGCATAATAACCTCAAGATCCATTCATGTTGTCACAAATGGCACTATATCATTTTATCTTACGGCTGAGTAATATTGCGTTATATATATATATATATACCACATCTTCATTACCCAATCGTCTTTTGTAGGGCACTTTGGTTGCTTCCATGTCTTCACAATTGTAAATATTGGGGTGCATAAATCTTTGAGGACAAATGTTTTCAAGTTTTTTGGGTAAATACCCAGAAGAGAGATTGCTGGGTTGTATGATAATTCTATTCTTAGTTTTTTGAGGAAACTCCCTACTGTTTTCCACAGTGGTTACACCAATTTACATTCCCACCAGCAGTGTATGAGGGTTCCTTTTTCCACACCTGTCTAACACTTGTTACTTGTTCTGTTGATGATAACTATTCTAATATGTGTGAGGTGGAATCTCATTGTGGTTTTGATTCGTATTTCATGTCTGTTTGCTATTTGTATGTCTTCTTCAGAGAAGTGTCTGTTTAGGTCCTCTGCCCAATTTTTTTTTTTTAATCAGATTGTTTGCTTTTTTATTGTTGAGTTGTATGAATTCTTTATATATTTTGAATATTAGGCCCTTATCAGAGATGTTGTTTGAAAATATATTCTCACATTTGAATGATTGCCTCTTTGCCTTGTTGATAGTTTCTCCTCAAGAAGTTTAAAGTAAGGATTAAATATGATAATGTATCTAAATACCTAAATACCTAACAGAATACCTGCCTCCAGTACGTGCTCAGTAGGTTACTATCAAAGCTGATAGTGTTATCAGTATTCTCGCATATGTAGTGTGGCTTTCCAGATAACTTTCCTGAGACCATGTGGAACTCTCCCCATACAGCAGAGGAAACTTATGTAGCAGTGAGGACTCCAGGACTATGCCTGGAATCCAATTTGATTGTTCAGTGCCCTGATGTACAAGTTTTTAAATATTTTAAATATCATTCTTAACCATTTTCATATTACAGAGAGAGAGAGGGAAAGATAGCTACATAATTCCTATAAAGTGCCTGGTGAAACTTTTATTACCTCCTGTAGTAGACTGGACAATGGTCCCAAAATATGTCCACATCCTTATTTCTGTTACTTGTAAATATATTACTTTATTTAGCAAAACAAATTTTCAGATGTGATTAATTTAAGGATCTCAAAAGAGAGAGATGCCCCTCAATTATCCAGGTGGGCCCTAAATCTAATTATAAGAGTCTTTAGAAGAGAAAGGCAAGAAGGTGTGAAATGGAAGAAGGGCATGTGACAGGAGAAGTAGAAATTGGTGTGATATGGCTATCAGCTAAGGAATGTTGATAGCCTCTGGAAGCTGGGAGAGCACAAGAATGAAGCTCCTTTACTGCACCCTTAATCCCCTCACCCTCCTGCCCCTGGCATCTCCAGAAGGAACCAAGCCTGTGACATCTTGATTTTAGCTCTGTAAGACTAATTTTGGATTTCTGACCCTCACAACTGTAAAAGAATAATAGAGGCAATGGAAATTAATGCATTTCCCATCCACAATCTTATTTGTAACAATGTCGAACCCTTTACCATCCCCTGAAATTATCCTTTGCCTGCGTGCTTCTTGCTTTTGCATATATACTCCTCCTCTCCACTCCTCTTCACCTTCCACATTATTGCCTTTCTCACATCTTCTCTCTTTACTCAAAAAATTTCTACTTACCATCGGAGAGAAAGGACCAGAACATATAACATATAGCGTGCTAACGAGGAAAGGAGTGCTTAACTCTTTTGAAAGCAACCGTGCAGTCCTTTATCCATAAACTAACAAACAAAGCAACCAACCATACAAAAAATCTTACAGTCCTTTTGTCATGAAAGGCCTCTGAGCAAACAGTTATTTTTATTTTATCCAAGAACTACACCCTAGAAATGTTGTTATTGGAGGAAAAAAAATAGAAGCAAACTGTTTCTTTTTCCCACATGCCTATTGCCAAATTTCTATCTATTTTTCAGTTTTACTTCACTGATCTAGAAATCGTATGGTGACTGTTATCTGAGATGACCCTTTGACTCATCCAGATGATTTGAAAAATCTCCCCTCTAAAAAGCCCACACTGGTTGGCACAGTTTTCAATATGCTAATGGGCAGAACCTCTAAGTCCTTAGGTTATCATCGAGAATGAAGGGCACGCATGCCTGTCAGATGGGGGAAATTAATTAATACCGAGGTTAATGGTTAAGAATAATGGCAATACCTTGACTTTATTCTTATACAGTGAGTCTGTATAGCTAGCTAGTATCATTCACTCTTTTTATGGTGGTGAAAAATATACAACATAAAATTTACCATCTTATTCACTCTCTTTGAAAGCATTCTTTGAATTCCTGGAATATAACACTGATAGGATAACCAAAGCATCTTCCTTCCTGTAGAACCATCATCATTGACTTTTAAAGAGAAATTTGAATATCTTTTCTTTGGAATTCCTACTGCAAAGCTCTTCTAAGCCTGAAGTGATCATTTATTAGGTGGTTATCAGACACTACAGATAAACTGCTGGGGCTTTCTGTATTTTCATTCTCAGTATTCAACCAAAGATAGAAATTTGACAATGAAAGGAAACACTGCTCGTCTCTCAAGAAAAATTAGTGCTTTAACTAAAACATCACAGATGAAAAGGTGAGATACTTTTCCAGTGATATGTAGATCTCAGTGAGTATAAACTCAGTTAAAAGTATATTGAGAAGGAGACTGAATGTAGTCCTGGACTCAGACATTTGTTTTGCCAATTATGGAGATGATTTTTCATCACAATTGTACTTTCAGGAAAATTGGATGATGATACAGAGATTTTTTTCGGTGGTGACAACCATGGCTTATCTGCAGAATGATGTAATATTAAGTTTTATGTTGACCTACCTGCAAAGACAAAGATTTTGTAAGAAGAACTGCAGTTTTTTAAAATATGCAGTATGGATTTCATAGATAGATCTAGTTTTTCTTTTTGAGGAGTTCTGAACAGCAACAAAGTTTCACAATATTTTTTTGCTTTACATTCTCACCTAACAGCCACATGACAAAGTAGCAATGAGGGAAATAATAGTTTTTAAATGACCATTCTTTGGAAAGCTCTATGGCAGCTGCTTCACATACTTTATCTCATTTATTTACCACAACTATTTAATAACTTGTCTCCCTTTGTACAGTTAAAGGAACCATCTCAGAGAGATTTAGTGATTTACCTAGAAAGGGTAGGATTTGACACATGTCTGTATTATTCCAAAGTATTTTTTTTAATGACACCAAAGTAACATATCATGAGAATGAGCATCTTTTCTATTTAGAAAAAGTGAATCTCTGAACTGTCTCACTCTTTTTAGTTTCCAAATGTCTCAGAAAAAAGTGTTTTGAGGACCTCAAAGACGAGCTATGTAAAGGGAATTCCACAGGAGGAGCAAACCAGAATCACAAACGAAAGATGTCATGTTGTCAGCTGCTCTTGCCAAAAATTTTAATGAGTTCTTTTACTTGCTGAGTTGTTGACTCATTCATCTACTTGTGGAGTGAACAAAAAAGTTTCTGATCCACTGGTTAGTTTTTTACACTACCATGGAAATATTCAGAAAGGTCATTGTTAATGAAGAAATATGAATAATGATCTTTGTTTTGTGACTAATGCTGTAATTTTTGTCACAAGTAAACGAACAGAGCCTCAAATTATTCACATTCTGATATCTCCATTTAATTCTTATATTTCAATTCCATGTTATAATTTGTCACAACCTATAAAAACTATCACGACAGTTTTACTTTGCAACTACTGAATAAACAATCTCATGTGACCCACGATTTGTTATAAGTGTGAACAATAAATTAACTCATAATCTTTAGGTTTCTTGTTTCTTTTATCATGATGTCTTTGTTATTCCTATGGAAATAAACTAATTTATGGCTGGATTAGAAAAGTCCGACCATGAGTACTATTTTCTGTTTGAGCAAGAATGCATCTAGTTAGTAATGAAAGCTTTCTAAGTCTCTTTTCATTTTATTACAATTTTATCTATAATAATGAGTATTAAAAATACTATATTTTTCAAAATCATACAGTTTTACTAAGTTGTTGAACACCCTGAGAAAAATCAAGAAAAAAACAAAAAACAAATCAAATCTTTGAAATGGTCTTTGATAACTATAAGGATAAGACTACATCTGCTTTATTCAGAGTTGAATCCCCAGGATCTAGCATAGTGGTTGGCAAAGTAGAAGCTAAAAAGTATTTTTAGATAAATGAATAAAATCATTGGTTGCTGGAGTAGTCCGGGGCATAATCTCTTTCATGTATACTAGTGCTTTCAAAGCTTTGCTTAACATAAATTTGAGTCCAACATTTTTTCCCAGTTAATATTATGCTTACTAAAATGCTTATATCTTGAAATTTTTTTCACCAGTTCTACCTTCAGGTACTTTGGCAAATAACATTCTTTGATAGCCTGTACATTATAAGTGTAGGTGACTAAGAAAGTAGTTATACAATTCATATCTTTCTATTCTAATATTAGATAAAAATCCAGTTTATCTTCAGAGTCTTGATTATTCAATGATGCTTTGCCTTGTAAAAATATACTTTATTATCTAAACTGACTCTTTTAAGTCAAAACAGATTCAACCTACCCTGCCATGCTATACTACACCAAAGTGCCCTTGTGTCAGGAATACTTCCTCCTAGGCTGATTCTGAAACTAATCTGATGAAGCTTCAAGCATTTTTTTCTCTGCTTGTTTGAGTGTGCTTTTGAAGCATTGCACATAGCCAAGATTTCTCTCGCTTGCTTTTTAACTTTCAAACTGTTTTCAAAATGAGTTTAAATATTATATATTTAATGAGGTGTTTTCATGGAGCTATTTTCTCAGGATTTTTCAACTCAGCGGCTGTTAAGTTAGGCTGATTTGCCTCTCCACAGTTATTAAAAAACTATTTTTTAAATGAGCATCAAAACACATCTTGCAAATTTGTAGCCAACTGCAATGCTCAGAGTTCCTTAATCTGTGGTTGGGGCCTGTGATATGGTGTTTTGAGCCACTAAATTCCCTGTGATGTACATTCTGCTTCAAGATCGTTCTGAATTTTTTTATCTTTTGCATTTTCATCACTTACAAGATTTTGCTCTGAACATTACTGTTTGTAACCATCTCAAAATATTTCCAACTGAAACTATAATTTTAAATAAATACATTTTTGAAGCAATAGAGGATGACATTTGATTCTCTAAAGTTAGAATTTCTGGACTTGTTGCTATTTTCAGATAAACTTCAATGAGAAATGTAACTAAACGTATTTTTATGTTTGTAAATAGAACATCTGTCCAAGTATATTTGTGGTAGAAAATTTAACCAATTTATGGGAGCCAATAGGATGTGTGTGTATGTGTGTTTTCAATCTTAAATAAAATTAAAACACACTGATTTGTTAAAAAAAAAAAAAAAAACTCTTGTTTTTTTCAAAAACTGACCTATGGTTGGGAGTTATCACTATCATTTGTGATCAGAGTAGTAGATCAGAGTAAATCTACTTTGATTTAATCATATTGACATTGACAGTTGGTTCTTCAACAACTCTAAAATACCATCTTTTCTAATCACTCACTGCATGTGGGTATTTTCTATTTAGGGTAAAAAAGTAGAATTTGTTGGCCTGGAATGGTAGGATTCTGCTTTTGTCTAAAGGCACATCAGCCAAATAAATTAATGCAATGAGCATCCAAGAGGCTTAAACAAACACCTTGTTCTTCTCAAGGCTGTAGGTGTTCCTTTGTATACCACACAGCCTTGTGGTGCATCCCAGTGTGAGAAGCAGAGATGCAGAAAGAGTAGAGCTAAACCTCAGGGAACACCCCGATTTAGGAATGGTGGGAAGGAAAGGACCCAGAGAATCAGAGAAAGAGGTCTGGAAGATAAGAGGACAAACAGGAACATTCAGAGTAATGCAGGTGAGACACGAAGAAAGGTTTGCAATGAAAACAGTGTTCAGTGGAGAATTATTGGCATGGTAGCCACAGCTGAAATTACCAGGAGTTAAAGAGTCAGGAAGCTATGAGCAGGGTCATTGGTAAATATAAACCACTCTTTCAAAAGAATGTTAGAGTTGAAGTAATAACATCCACAGG
>NW_011888962.1:231574-235302 GCF_000151845.1 Pteropus vampyrus
AAAAAAAAAAAAAAACCTCTTGTTTTTTTCAAAAACTGACCTCTTCTATGGTTGGGAGTTATCACTATCATCTGTGATCAGAGTAGTGAGTAAATCTACTTTGATTTAATCATATTGACATTGGCAGTTGGTTCTTCAACAACTCTAAAATACCACCTTTTCTAATCACTCACTGCATGTGGGTATTTTCTATTTAGGGTAAAAACGTAGAATTTGTTGGCCTGGAATGGTAGGATTCTGCTTTTGTCTAAGGGCACATCAGCCAAATAAATTAATGCAATGCCATCCAAGAGGCTTAAACAAACACCTTGTTCTTCTCAAGGCTGTAGGTGTTCCTTTGCATACCACACAGCCCTGTGGTGCATCCCAGTGTGAGAAGCAGAGATGCAGAACGAGTAGAGCTAAACCTCAGGGAACACCCCGATTTAGGAATGGTGGGAAGGAAAGGACCCAGAGAATCAGAGAAAGAGGTCTGGAAGGTAAGAGGACAAACAGGAACATTCAGAGTAATGCAGGTGAGACACGAAGAAAGGTTTGCAGTGAAAACAGTGTTCAGTGGAGAAGTGAAGAAAGGGAAGAACAGAAAGAGGACTTTAGAGCTGATGTCTGGACAATTATTGGCATGGTAGCCACAGCTGAAATTACCAAGAGTTAAAGAGTCAGGAAGCTATGAGCAGGGTCATTGGTAAATATAAACCACTCTTTCAAAAGAATGTTAGAGTTGAAGTAATAACATCCACAGGCATCGATGTTTAAGGGCATGCAAGAATTAAGAAAACAGTTGAGGCAGAGAAAGAATAAGGAGTGTTAAAGATAGTACTAGCTAATAATATTTGAGTGCTTACTCTGTACTAAGCAGTGTTCTAAATGCTTTAACTAATCTTCATAACAAACCCATGAGATAAGTTATGCTATTGTTATCCACATTTTGGATGAAGAGACTAAGGCACAGAGAAGTTACATAACTTGCTCAAGGTCATACAAACAGGTGATGGTGTAAGCATTTAAACCCAGAAAGTTTAGCTCCAGCGACTGGCTTTTTCCCACTCCATCATACTGCCTCTCTGCTAGATAAAAAGGGACAGTCTCTGTAGAATTAATGTCTCTGATCTGATCACAGGTAGGTATGAGATTACAGGTATGTAGAGGAATCAGCATCAGAAGGAGGAATGAGATGAGGATGCACAGGACTTAGTATTTTTGAAATAAGAAGAGGGAGGATACAACAATTTAATGATTTGCACTTGCTATGGAACAAAATACCTTACCAGCTAGAGGACTAGGAAAACAAAAGAGATGCCTCAGGAGAATGGAATGAGTTGGAAATAATCACTGTGAGGTATGTGCTAGGGAGTCAATCAAGGCGGAAATTAGTAATTACCAAATAGTAATGAGGGGCCAGCACAAACAAAGGAACATATTCATAGTGTATTCTGTCAGCTTTGTAGACATATGTGGAAGAGAAACTATACTTCTTAAAGAGAGCTGGGATGCTCTCAGGAGCTTTGCTTCCTATCTCTGTCTTTAATAGAAAAAGGTGAGTATGACAGAAACTTGTAGCCATAATTGGTTTCCACAATTGGTTTTTAGTGCATTGAGATTAAAGGAAAGCGTTTTAAGACCTTATCTAAAAAAGTGCACAATTCTTGAGTCTAGGCACTTTCCATATCTTCAGTTAATTTTTCATTTTTCCTACTGCAATATTTCTCATGTTGTCGGAATTCAATAAACACTGCGATTTTATTGCTATTCAAAGGATTAGAGGGAACCTAGAGGAGAGTAGGGGTGGCAGAGGAGTTTGAAGGAATTTTTTTTATGCCATCATCGAAGTTAATTCAGTTTTGGAAAAGAAGCTCTTTTTGGGGGGGAGGGGCAGAATAAATACTCTAGAATTACTTTACAAGCTGCTTATCCAGTCTTTAGATACCTAAATTTTTACAAAACCACAGCTGAAAGACAGCAGCCATTATTACATTTCCAGGGGTGACGGAGAGAGATGTTTGGTTCTATTAATTGTACAAAAACATTCAATATCCGCTGCTATTATGTGCTTCTTGACAATAAACTTGAAATTATCCAGGACATGTTAAAGACAGTCTGTACCTGTGTTCTTTTTCTTTTCAGGGAGGGGTGGAGGAGGGAGAAGAGCAATGTCTAGACTTACAGAAGGGTTAATAACAAGTTTGCTTGGTGTGTTAGTACTCTTGCATCTTGCACCTATCACAGACCCCAGAAAACTGACTTGAAATTTGACTTCAGCTTCTCACTCAGGATGCTAATGAGAGTATAATATTTGCATTCTTTACATAAATAAACATACCCTCAAATGTGTTATTTTTCTGCATTGGCAGATGGATCACATACTCGAAATTCTTATTCTGAGCAGCTTTGCACACACTTTGCATCCACTCTTGTTTTTTGCCACATGTTCCAGCACTGTCTGTGACCTAAGCCAGGGTCTCAAAGTAGCTCTAGGGTGA
Organism: Pteropus vampyrus; assembly: GCF_000151845.1. NCBI lineage: Eukaryota > Metazoa > Chordata > Mammalia > Chiroptera > Pteropodidae > Pteropus > Pteropus vampyrus. Next base: position 234,055 of record NW_011888962.1, read on the forward strand.
CATTTTCTTTGAACAGAGATAGGCAGGACTTTATTGACCTCATTACTCTTGGATTCTCAAAGGCTTTGTGGCTGTGCCCATTCACTACTACTGTTCTCTAGGGCTGTAAAGCTATGTCCAATTATTTTTGTTGCATGTCATCGAGTGACTTGGTGACACCTGCAGCAGCCCTTCTTGCATTCCAATGACTCCATTCCTGAATTTATTATGCCTTAGAAACTCCAGGGGCCAATGGGACTTTATGTGAGAGGGCTTAGCTTCCTTCTCTCCTTAGAGTATCTTTGTCTGGGTTTAGCCCCCTTTCCTATTTTTATATATCAACCTAATTTAAATGAAGACTGCAGCTATAAGGCAATTTTAATTGATGACCTACTGATTAAAAATCCTCAAATGTTTTTTATATAGAGGAAGACATGATCCTAAATAATTGATTTGAACGAGACTTACAAATTCCTGGTTATAGACTTACTCTGGACTGCTTTCAGAGCTAAAACTCTGAAAAAGATAGCTCATACCTAGAATGGGAGAGAGAATGACTGGAAGTAAAGATGTTTTACTTACCTAATGCTGTGTAATAAGCCCCAAACTTGGTGGCTTAAAGTGATAATTTAGTTTTTTCCTCACATTTGGTTGGGTCAGATATTTGGGCAGGGATTAGTTGGTTGATTCTTTTTCATGTCTTATCAACTTAGCTGCATCTAATGGGTGACTGGGCTGGGTTGGAAAGTCCAAGAAGCCTTCACTCACATGTATGCTGCCTTGTGGCTTCTCTGTACAGTTTCTCTTCCTCTCTCCGTAGTAGTCAGGGTTCTCCAGAGAAATAGGACTAATAGGATGTGTGGAGGGAGGGAGGTAAGGAAAGGGAGAGGGGAGAGAGAGAAAGAGCGGGAGAGAGAGTGGGAGAGAGAGAGCGGGAGAGAGAGCGAGAGATTCTAAAGAATTGGCTTAAGCGATTGTGGAGGATGCCAAGTCCAACATCTGCAGGGTGGACTGATGGGCTGGAGACCCAGGGAGGAGTTGATGTTCCAACTCGAGTCTGGTTGCTGGAAGAATTCCCTCTCCCTTGGGGAACATCAGTCTTTTTCTTAAGGCCTTCTACTAATTGAATCCCATCCAATTACAGAAGATAATCTGCTTTACTCAAAATCTACTGATTAAAATAATCAAAGCAACATCCAGCTGCGTTTGACCAAATATCTGGGTATGGTGGCCTAGCCAAGTTGACACATAAATTTTACCATCAAACTC
>NW_011888962.1:236972-261139 GCF_000151845.1 Pteropus vampyrus
GTCATACAGAGAAGAATTTTTGCTCTTGTTGATGTAACTGAGAGGGTATTAGTAGGTTTTAACTTGAATTTATTTTAGAAAATATTTATAATTGGTTGCTTTACTACTATTTATTATGAAGTTTTGAGAAATTAATATCCATAAAATTAAATAAAATAAAAATGATTTAGAACTAAAATTAATCTCAAAATTGCACATTAGCTAGCTGCACTCTGTTGAGGAAAGTATTTAGTCTATATATCATACTATTTAAAAAGAGTATGACATTTTATCATATCTTTATAAATACTTCATGCCAAATAAGAAAATTATATAGCTTTCAAAAAATGGCAACTTTATATCCTGTCATATCTACCTTTGAGTAAATAAAGTTTAGAAATGAAAAAAAAATCATACAGATGCATATGTGAGGTTAGGGCTTTAATGGCTACCCAATTATTTGGTATTTCCAGTTCATATCATTTATTACTATTTAATCATGACTGACAGAGATCTGTCAGCTTTGGATCTGTTGATTTTAAGTTGTTCGTGGATATCTATATTTATGTAGGAAAAAATAGAATTTATCTAATGTTGAACACATTCAAAAGTATGAATGTAAGGCTTTGAACTTGACACCACCCTCAATGCACCAGGCTCTGTCTTTGACCCTCAGAATTAGGACCCAGGACTGTTAACAACTTGTCCATGTTTCTTTCGTAATTACTTATTGCAACTGAAGCATAAGAAACAGTTGTTCATTTCACATATAATTTTGAAAGAAGACGTTAAGCAAGTACAGTGTTGGAATCATCTGCAACCTTTCCAACAATGTCTAGAAGAAATCCCTTAACTTATTCATGCCATATATTAAAACTGAATACATGAAAATAAAGTGGACTTTTTCCTAAGGATAATATGTTCAGATAAGGAGAGTAAAATAAACATGGGAAAGAAGTGAAGTCAAACTAGAAGAAGAACCCTACTCCCTCAAAAAAAAAAAAAACCTACCTAATATGAATGAAATGGCATAGAAAGAACTTTTAGATGTGATAACTAAACCTCTCTTATTAATGCTATGAAGACAAGCACAAAATGCACAATGAACCAAGTAATCCACGCAAATAGGCTTTTCCAAGACAAAGCATGTGACCAAACGAGGCAAGAGGAAGTATGTAAACACATTCTTCCACAGTGTGCTGTGTTAAGCTTTCATAGTGTATTTACACTGACTGCTGTTATTTAATGAGAAAGTAATGTGCTGGAAAAAGTCCTGTCTGACCGAAAAAAATACCCATGGCATACTGATATTAATTCCTAATTTATAAATTGTGAATATAGCAGAATACATTGTGCTTATCATGTGCCAGGCCTTGTGTAAACTCTCTATATGCTTTGTCTCATTGAATCTTCACAATAACTGTATAATGTGTGTACTATTATCAAGCCCATTTCACAAATGAAGAGACATATAGAAGTTAAATAACTTGCTGAAGAGTTTGAGGAAATATGAAACAGTACATTAGAGATGAGACTGAATAAATTACATTTTCAGGAGAAGGAGAAACGTAATCCCTCCCACCTGTTATATCATTTGGGAGTAGGACATTAATCTTATTTCTTTTAGATTTTTCTGCAGTTTTTAGTTTCTCAGAGGATTTCCATGGATTCCTCCCCGAAATTATCCCCATTTTCTATCTGTTAGACTTTCTGTCTACCTTCTCACTTTTAATTTTCTCCTGAGTACTTGACACTAACATTCTATATTACTCCACTTATTTATATTGTTTATTTGCTCTTCCCCCACAGCAAAGAAATACTGTAAAGGGAGAAATTTTTGTCTGTTTCTATGGTATTTCCAGTGCCTAACATAAGTAATCAATAAATAATTGTTGAAATGGTAAATGGATCAATAGATTTATCTTAGATAACGTTCTAAACTGGATTGATAAAAAATTACTTGTGAGCCTTTAGAAAAGAAAGTGGTGATCATACGGAGTTTGTATTAAATCACTAATAGTAAAGCATATCAGATTAATTTCCTTTTCCTGTAGGACAAGTATACCAGGGGAGTGCTATGCCCACTGTCTACCTGGATTTTAACATCGATAAAACCTTCCCTATAAATTTGTGATTAAGATGTAGAAAGGCACCATTAGACAAAGTCATAATCGAATGGCTGTATTCATAAATCAATGACTATTTAGAAAGAGTCCTCTTGTAACTGACTAGAAGGTTTGGTCTTTAGGTTTCTCCAGTTTACCATTTAGTCATTAATTGTTAGTGACATTAATAATATAAAGAGCTAATCCACAGATGAGGTAAAAATGTAAGAAACAGCTAATGCGGTCATTAACAAAATCAGTATACAAAAAGTACTTGACAAACTGGAAGTAAGAGATAAATATAATACAACAAAATCTAAAAAGTGAAAATACAGAATTCTAAAATACAAGGAGATAAGTACTAATTAATGTCATCTGAGGAGCAATGGGGCAGTGGTGAGATCTAGTTTAAGGGCAACTAGAGAGTTAGGTTGTTAAAAATAAACATGAATTGATAATATGATGTGAATCTCCTGCTTCACAAAATATTAATTCAGTCTTGAATTTCATAACTGGAACTGAGTATAACTGGAACTGAGTATAACCTGGCTTTATATTCATGATGGTTCTTCCACACCTAGAACTGGGATGCCAATCCTGGGCAATTCAATTGAAGGAAGACATTGAGAAACGAGAGTATATTAAAAACTTGCAATCATTATGAAGGGAGAAGTCAAAACTATGTAATGTGAAGAATATCTAAAGCTGTGGCTCCAAACTTGTCATTTTCAAATATGTTTTATATGGCCCACATGGGGTTTTTAGAAATTTAAATTAATATCAGATGTTTCAAAATAAATAGATGTCTCATTAAAATATAGATTTCTGGGTTTTGCTCTTACATTCTTAGATGGAAACTAACCATGAAGAAGTAGTGATTATGTCTTTGTATTCTTCTCAGTTCGCTTCATTCATTTGCGTTACATTCATGGTCCCTGTAGTAATTTAGTGCTTAACACCTGAAAGAAAAGGCATGGGGGATGTATGGCCTGTAAAACAAGGTTGGAGGTGGGAGTTACAAATATATCTGAGGACTTTCCTATAGAAGAACAATTAGACCTAATCAGTGTGACCCCAGAATGCTAAATACTTGTCGTAATTATAGAGAAGAAAATTTCCATTAAATATGTTGAATAGCTTTCTCACAGTGACTTGAGACTTGCTGTGTTTTATTCGTCTTTGCTTCATCAGTATCAAGAAGAGTTTCTAAAACATATTGACAGTAGGTGATTACTTATTGAATAAACGAAGTAAAACAGGTTGTAAGTGGTGAATTCCATCCCAGCAGCTGCTAAAATGTAAGCTCTCTGAGGACAGAGATATTCGTACATTTTGTTTATAGCTAATTTAGTGTGGCCACATGGTAGATACACATTGAATATTTGCAGATTTCACAATTGGAGATGTTCAAGAGTAGAATCTTGGTCTATTTGTCAGTGCTATAGGAAAAATCAATTAGTTGTATGTGTGGAATATAAAGGAATAAGGGGAATATTGAACTCGATGGCATTTAAAGTCACTTCCAATCTTGAGAATCTATCAGGCAAGTGATGTGGAAATGAGATTATGTATTTAATATCAAATATTGATCACAGTGACAGTAAAGTAAAATGTGTATGTATAGAAACAAAACTGAGAGGTAAAGTATTTGGCCAATTATATATTTATGGTATAGACAAGAAAATGATTTGCTCGATTTTTACTCGAAACAACCAATCACTTAAAATTTTTCTGATATGTGACTACGTCGTATCCATATTGATGTCTGTGTTTATTCTGCTTTTCAGCTGTTTTATGTCAGCTTAGAAATGGTTAATTACTTCTGTGTGATAAAAATACATTTTTATCCCCTGATGTTTGTAATCTAACTTATAAAATCCATATTGCCTTGAGATTTGAAGTGATTCGTTATTCTATCCTCAGGGAAACCAATGATAGCAAATCAAACCATTGGGAACTGATTTCACTTTTCATTGTTTGGAGTGGTTACTGAAGGTGATGTTCTGAAAAGTAATCTTATAATTAACCTAGAAAATAATGTTTGGAGGCCAAAAGTGGCAAAGGAACAAAATTAAGTAGCTAGTTTTTAAATGCTTGTTGTAAAAATTCTATGCACCTTTTGTAGTGAAGCACTAGCGATTTTCATATTCTCAAAATCAAGAAAAAGGAGAAATTGCTTTGTAACCTTGAAGGAGAGAAAAGTCTAAATCCCTGATTTTGTATGCCAGAGATGAATGTATTTAGAATGCGGTCCTGGAAGGGTGGGGGCGATGTATGCTAACTGTGAAAAGCAATAGCTTATTAAATTCTAAGAAACTTTCAGTTTATTTGAAGGAGATATGATAATAGATTATTGCTAAATGTTATTTTTAATGGATAACATCTTTCTCTGCGTATTTAACATCAGGATGAAGAAAGAAAAGCAGCACCTAATTGTCAGAGGTTAGTGGGTACTTAATGGTAGGATTAGACCTATGAATCATTGCTTTTGTGGCACAGATAATGAATGGTTGAAAAATTCCTGTCACAGAGTGGTACAGCATCACCTTAGAATTCTCCATCATCATCATCATAATCATCATTATCACCATTATCATCACCATCATGTGTTAAATGGACACAGCTACTATCTCTGAAGAATATTTAGTAATTTATGAATTTGTTTTAATCTGTTTTCGCAGCTTCCTCATAGGGCAACATGAACATATAGTTTTAGACCTATTTTAGACTCAGCTTTAGGTAAAATGGCGATATAAGCATTATTTTATTTCAGTGATTCTCTGCTTGCTGGGACCCCCACCTCTGCACAGCACATTATTTCTCCTTTCTCAATTTAAAGGAAAAAAATTCTTATGAGTTTTTATATTTAAAAAATGTATAATGGAAATTTTCAAATATGCGTAAAGGTAGAGATACATCCTAAGTGCTCATCACTCAGCTTCAATAATTCTTGATACACAGCCAGTGCTCGTTTATCAGTATCCCCACCCACATTGCCCTTTAGTAGGATTATTTTGAAATAAACCCAACATATAATAGTATTTTAGTATGTCTAAAAATAGTCTTTAAAAGCATTACCTCGATAACATTAAAATACCTGTACATTTTTCTAGTAGTTTCCTAATATCAAATTTTTTTTACTTTAAAAATTATGATTTTTTTATTTGAAATGAGTTCCAAACAAAGTTAATAGATTGAAATTATTATGTATCTTAATTCTCTTTTAGACTATAAATTGCTCTCTATTCTCTCTCTCTCTGTAATTTTTTGTTGAAATAACATGGTCATATATCATAGCATTCAGGAAATGGTTGGATTTTGTTGATTGCATTCCTATGATGTTGTTCAACATAGTCACCTGTCTCTTGAATTTTCTATAATTATTAGTTATGTCTAAATGTATGCCTTACATTTTTCATTGTTTTAGAGAATAAACATGTTTTGAAATGTTTTTTTCTCAAATTTTTATTTGCTAAAGACATGAAATAGTAACTATAATTATTTTCAGTGCTTTTGTTGTTTTATCACATCTAATTCTCTGTTCCTAGTCTTAACGTTTTTTTCCTTTCCCTTAGATTTCTTAAATTTTCATCCTTCCTATGCATCCTATTCCCACTTCCTTATCTCTGAATTGATTTCTTCCTATTCACCTCCACAGTTCTTGCCAGAATTGTGGATGGAGGGAGTTGAGGAGTAGAGTAATGACAGGATACAAAGGGTTGTATGAGGATGGTGAATCAGGGAAGTGATCACATCTTTTGTGGCAGAATGCAGCAATATTCACTCGTTAGTTTTTTGGTTTCAAAAATTATGCATTATGTATAATTGGTTTGAATGCAGATGACTTAGATACCCTAAAAGAACAACCTAAAGATAATTGTTATGCTACATTTTCTTCCAGTTTGTTAGCAATTTGTGTGTTTGTGTATTATAAATTTTGAGAAACATGATGTGTGTGTGTGTGTGTGTGTGTGTGTGTGTGTGTGTGTGTGTGTGTGTGTGTATCTCCATCCACCTATCCTACTGGCTTTTACTTGTTCCATTTGGCAGAATGTTGTGGAAATTTCTCAATAAATTGTTGTTAGCAGATACTTAGTACTTATTATATAATTCTAAAAGTCATTTCTTTATAGCTAGAGAATTTTTGTTTCAAAGTTTTCACCCTTAATCATGTTACAAATAATACCGTATTCAAAACTTGGAGCTGCACTGATGACAACCTTTTTAGGTTAATTTCCTGAGAAGTGGTATTCCTAGGTTAAAGGGCATGAATGATTTTTAAGGCTCTTTATGTATACCAGCAAGCATGGCTAGAAATTCTGGCAGCCACTTAAACCTTTTCTGGGGATGAATCTTTTCTGAACTTATGCATGTAATTTCTCAGTTAGTGAGGTTTGTCAGCTTCCTTTTCAGGAGCTTATAATTTCTTGCTTTCTTTCTTGTCTGTCTACAGTGCTGCAGGTACTCTAGCCCTTCTGAGCTCTCTCTTGTTCTCAGTGATCCCTACACTTCCAAAGTATTCTGGTCCCCCATCAGTGCTTAAGTCAGATGAGACAGAAACCAGTCTCTTGAGCTATGCCCCCTCAAAAAAAGAGATGGGACATTCGATGTACATTCCACTCTTCTATTTTCTTCCCAAAAGAAATGTCATGAGTCGGACTTTTGTTCCCATTTGCACCAAGCTGTGCTGTCTTGGGAGAGGGCTATCATAGATGAAATGAAATGGCTTTACTTATTCATTTCAATGTGATTCTTCTTGGCTCTGAGCTTGATTGAACTACTGCAAATTAACTGGTTTCTGGAGTTCTCATGCTTTTTCGACTGTTCATTGTTGTTAAGTTGGTGTGTCTGTGAGGGAATGAGGTCTGAAGTTTCCTATTCCATCATCTTTCTGACATTACTCTATGGCTTGCTTTTAAAATATATTTAGTATTTTTTTCATATTTAAGTTTTTTTATTCCATCTCAAATGATATACCTAACCACTTTCCCCGACACTTATTTTTCTTTCTCTTATTAGTTGATAGTATTTTCTTTAATATATATTAATACATATTAAATCCTTATATAAGAAATATTTAAGGGAATATGTATTGTTCCACTGATATTTCTGTTGATCATTTGCAAGTACCAACCTGTTTTGGGTATTGTAGTTTCATAGTAGAATTTTATACAAAATAGGGCACACACATCCTCTTATTATTTTTTATTCTAAAATTTTTCATTTTATTCTCACCTCTTTGTTTTTCTTTCAGTTGAAGTCCTTGCTAATAAATATCCTCCTTTTTCATCTGTACTCCTTCATCTTTGTTAGTTTATTTTAGTATTATAGACTTAGTTTATTATTATAAATAAACTCTCTCTTAAATGATGGTTTTAGTTTTTGCTTTCATGTATATAAATACATTTTTGATTGATATTGGTATTTAAATAAAACTTGAAAATAAAGACAATAAATCTTTGTGTTTTCTCTAATGTCGTGATTTGGCACCCGATTATTCAAGTGAGAGGTTTTTCAAAACACTAAGCGAATAAACCAGCTAAGTTTTAATCCACTCTTCTAGGAAGATATGTTCATTAGGGGCAAAAAAAAAAAATGTTATCTCCTTTTTTGCAGTGATGATTCTATTACTGTATATCATTGTGAAATAAATAATTGGTAGAAGTCATGTTTTTCCTTAAATTTTTTTTCCTTCCTCTGCTAACAAAATAGAATCTACTTCATTTTTCAAGGTCACCCAGGAAAGGCACAGTGCTATTTATGAAAGATTAATAGAATCCTAGAGTTTCGGTAGACTTTCTTCATGATGAGAATATATAGTAGAATATTGCTGAATAATAATTTTTTTTCTATTTCTTTTATACATTTTTTAGAAGTTTTGATGAGTAAATTATAGGAAATGGCTTTAGAAAGACTTCAGTGATTTCTGTCTCTTTTAATCATTTTGAAATCAGAGCCTATATTTGAATTATGTTCTGTCGATTTTGAGAGCTAGCTGCTTGCTACCTTTGTGTTAACCTAGGGTGGAAATTGTCATTTCATTTGGAATTCATTTTTGCAAGAGTGCTTTTTCTATATCTGTACACAAATATCCATTTGAACATGGATTGTCTTAATTCAGCATAGTACTCTTTTTAATATAAAAAAAGCTTAGGTATTTAACTTTATTTCCTTGACTTATGACTTTCCTATAAGATTATTTGGGCAACCTTAGCATTGGATTTTAATTAAAAAAAAAAAACATATAATAAGTAATGAGATAAGGGGAAAAACATTTGGCATAGGGCTTAGACAATCTTAAGGCAGATTTTAAATTACTGCTTTAGTGTAATTGTGAACAATTTTATGGAGACATACCAGAATAATATATAGACGTCTACTATTGGTATATAGTACTTTTAGATTATGAGTATGATTTCAATCCATTGTGATGCTAACCTATTAAATAATATCCTAGGCCTTAAAGAGTTTGTTCAGTTTTCAAAAATTGTCTTATTTATACTATAAATTCAGGCACAGGGAATCGTTACCTTTTCAGAGGATAATTTTGCAGCAAACTAATTAGACAGGAAAAAGGAATATGACATTGGAAGTGATAAAAACCTATCTTCAGTTTAATTTGCCCTCTTCTTGAAAACCTATACAACTATTTAACATGCTAACTTCTATAATTCTCTATGTAGCATAGGTATTCTGGAAGGATTGAGTGCCTGAATTCTTTCATTCTCATCAAGAAAAGTAAGGTGAAAAGTATTTTAAAGAAGTTTTAACCATGAGGATCGACCAAAACAATTTGAATGGCTGAAGTCTTGGAATTTTAAAATAAATTCCTTGTTATATGGTATAACTTCTACCTAACATATTAATAGTTATAAACCAACATTAATAGTAATACTAATATCTAATAGTATTTCCCCATTTCCCTATTTCTTATAGTTGAGAAAAAGATGTCAAATGTGTCTGTTTTCTTCATTTGTTTATTCAGCAAGGTTTATTCAGCATGTTTTGTCACAGGTACTGGCCGACTGCTGAACATACAAAAGTTGTTATGGCACACTGTCATGCTTCCAAATGTGTTCAAGCTAACAAAGAGAATACAAACACACACACATACACACACACACACACACTCCATACATATACAAATCATTTCAGTACAATTGGCAGGCTGAAAGCTACCTTGAGGTCATAACTAAAAAGGTATAAGTTATTTGTATTCATTGTCTTGAATAATATTTTTAATGAGTGTTTACTAGAGGAGGTCAGCAAGAGAATATGACCACTAGTTGACCCTGAAGCTAAGTCAGAGGCTCCTCACCCCCTCCCTTGTCCTTGGAATGTTTGTTCTGCCCACCATTCCCACAGTGGGAACCATTTGTAAAATGCGCCCTTGAGAGAGCAATGTGTTGTTGAGATCATCTGGACGGTATATGTGACTGAACCCAGTTAAAAACTCTACATAAACTTTTAAGATTCTGGTGGGAAGGTGCAAAGATCTACTCACTTTGTGGTTGCCCAAGACAAGCCTTGTATGTAAGTTTCCTTGCTTATTAAACCTGTCACCTACCAATCTAGAGTAACTTGCCTCTTTCTTTGGTGTTTTCTTGCCCTCCCTGTATGGGGGCCAGTTTCAGATTTCACCCTGAAAGCTCCAGAGCTTTGATCTAAAATTGTGTAGGATGAGAAGAGAAATGGTTGAAGCACAGCATCTTGGAGAATGCCTAGGTTTAAGAGACAGTTGATAGAGGATTCAGCAGTGAGTCTAAACAGAACTGATTGAGAAGTAGACAGGAAACAAAAAGAAATGCCTGATTTATGAGGTAATCATACATTTTAGTTTGCCTGAGACAGTCCAAGCATTCCTTTTCCATCAATGTCACTTCTGGCTAGCACCCACCCCCTTTCACTCACAAAAATGTTCATCCTACTTATGCACTCCTAAGGAGCCCTAGTCCTTTGTTATAGCTCTTATTACACTGGTGATTATCTTTCTCCCCACATGGACTGTAAGTATTTAGAGGAAAAGCAGTGCCTAATTCATTTAAATTCAAAGAATAGGGATGCGATTATATATATAATATAGCACTAGCTATAACAAGGAAACCTCAAATTTTAGTGGCTTACCACAACAGAAAATTACTTGTGACTCCTGCAGCCCAAATTGTTATGTTCTTGATTGGCACGTATCTATTCTCTAAACAGTTATTTAGGAACCATAACTTCTATTTTTTTCTCCACCATCTTCAATATATGGCAAGAGGTTACAAAGGGGGAGAGAAATGAGAGTTTGTACTCACAGTTTTTACGGGCCAGGTATGAAAGTGGCACACTTCCTCAACTCATAATCCATTGCATATATGTAACACCACTGATTTGTATACATATACCTGAAAATGAGTCTGGACATGCCGTCTAGCTATGTGCCTAGAAAGAAATATTCCCTCATGCAATGCCAAAATATAAGTTTTAAGACAACTTCTCTATAAAAAATTTTATTTTTAGATACATATATGAAGCAAATATCAAAAACTATAAAATTATCAGCAACCACAGTGATTTATTTAGAACCAGTTATGTGTATGTCCTTGCGCTAAAGGCCTTGTTAAGTGGTTTGCTAACTACTTTGGGAGAATAGAAAAAGAGAACAAAAATGAATTAAATAGTTTCATAGAAATGGAAGAAAATAAATAATAATAATAGCATATATAATGCTCATTTATAGTAACTGTCAATTACTATGGAATTACTTTACGTATATCTTTTAGAGAGGTATTTATCTTAACAGTGAAAAGAATTATATTAAATTTATTTATCCATCAACTATTACAAATAAGTTTGTTAATTAAGACAGAGAATTTCATTTGATTGCATATTAACAGGTTTGCATTAAATTCATTTGAATATTTTTTTCTTTTTTCATATTGCTTTCTTGAAACTGCATAGAGTTATTTCTCATTTCCATCAATAGCAAGGTGAATGTTGTTTCATTTTATTATTGTGACTTTTAATTTACTTTTAAATTTAAAGTAGCACATTTTAATAGAGAATATAGAAAACAGTAATAAAAATGTGAAAATCACCACCAACACCATTACTCAGAGAGTCATGTTAGAAAATTAGGATACATCCTTCCAGAATTTTTCTATGAATAAATGTGTTAGTTTTTTCGTTTTGTTTTATTTTGGTGTTGTCTTACAACAATGAGATCACTTTGTAGTCTGTTTTTCCTACTGAGCATTATGTTATGAACATAATCACATTATCTTCTGCATTATTTTAACAGCCTCATAGTATTTCATAATATGATGTATCAAAATTCATTAAGCCAATTTCTCAGTACAATAATTAGATTATATCCAGTTATTTGTTATTGTAAATAAGCTTCAGTGAGCATCTTTGTGGTTGGATCTTAGCCAAAAGATCTTATTGGACTTTGTCTAAAATGTCAAAACCATTAGTTTACGAATTTTAGTATGCATGAGAATCATCCTTGGGAGTTAGTTATTCAGACTCCCAGGCCCTAATAATAAAGATTCTGATTAGGCAGATCTAGATAGGCCCTGAGCGTTTGATTTTTAGGAACACTTTCTGTGATTCTCATGCAGGGCTTTTGAGCATCACATTTTGAGAAATAATGGCTTAGAGATATTATAAATACTATCTTTTTCCTCACCCTCTTCCGAAATGTCATTTTTCCAGCAATTATATAAAATACATATTGCCTTGGTGGTCAGTTTTACATTTCTTTCTAAAATAAGACTATTTAACCTCCTGCTTTCTACTGACAAAGTTGTTGTATTTATTTTTTAAATATAACTGGTACATACTGATCTGGATTTTTTTTTTAAAAAGCCACTTGTTATACTGTTTTTGAATGGAAATATTAGGATATAGAATTCTACTGCTTCATCATTTTTATTATCAAGATAAAAATACCACATTTTATTTTTAATAGACATTGCCCTCTCAAAAGAAGTTACCTCTTGAGGTGTTTTATCTAGAAGAGAATGTCATACACATTAAGTCCTTCATTAGATAAAGCATTTCTGCAGCTGCAAGGTAATTGCCAGAGTTGGCAGCTAAGTACTTATAGAAAGATGTTAACTTTGGTCAGCTATGTTCAATGTTTAGCTCTGCTAGACTCATCCTTTCTTCTTCTGTTCCATGTTTATTCTGAAGAAGAATATCTATACACTTAAGTCATTAACTTCTCTCAAGAAATATATGATGAAAATTATGACCTATTAGTGTGGTTTCAGTTTGCAGTTCTGTCCTTAGATGAACACACAGAACTTCACAAACACACAAAGGCTCATTTTCTCAATCTAAAAGGTAAGAATGTTACAGGTACACATTTTCTTTTTATTTTCCATATTTGCCAGCTTACTAAGCATTAATTTTGTCATGGACTAGTATAAAATCAGAACATTTTAGACCTGAAAGTGGTCTTAAGCTTCATTGAGTACAACCGCTGATTTTATGTCTAAGGAAATTAGAGCCCAGGAAGATGAAATGACTTCCTAACGCCACATAAGTAATTAGTGGCAGAGTCAGGCCTAGAATCTCTACCTCCTGATTCAATTAACAAGAATTATAATTAATTTCCAATGATTATGTAGCCTTGTCTGATCCCATTTATGCTATTTTTTTTTAATGAAAATGTGAGGCTTATTAAGTTATGGTTGATCATTGTGTGTTCTATTCTTTTCTAGTAATACCTGCTTTGACAGGGACAATACTTGTTAAAGGTAGTACAGCAGAGTGGTTGTTAGCTTCAGCTTTAAGTAAAATAAATTGGGTTTGGATCTCAACTTCTTGGATGATTAACCATCTTAGTTTGCTTGGGACTAGATTATTTCTCTGGACATGGGACTTTCAGTGCTAAGATCAGAAAGTCCCAGGCAAACTGGAATGGCTGGTCACCTTATTAACTATGTGACAATGTGACAAGGGCATGCTGTTTTATAGGTCTCTGTTTCTTTATGTGTAAAATGGGAGAAAGAATAGAACCTAACTCAGAAGATTTCAGTAAAATTTAAAAGAGATGGTGTATGTAAAACACAGCACCATTTAATAAGGATTCAGTATATTTAGCTGTTTTAATTAATTTTTCCCCAGTTTTATTGAGATATAATTGACATATAATAGTGTATGTTTAAAGTATATCAGCATAATAATTTGACTTATAAATATCATGAAATAATTACCACCATAAGCTTGGTTAACATCTATCATCTCATATAGATACCCTTGGCCCCCAAAAAAGGATTTTTTTTCCTTGTGATGAGAACTCGTAGGATTTGTTTTCTTAACAACTCTCATATATATCATATAGAATGTTAACTATAGTCATAATGTTGTATATTACATCCTTGGTGCTTATTTACCTTATAATTTGAAATTTGTACCTTTTGACCACCTTGATCCTATTCTTCCACCCCTCACCCCCATTCTTGCTTCTGGTAACAACAAATCTGACTTTTTTTTTGTAGGTTTGTTTTATTTCTCTTTTCTTTCTTCTTCTTTTTTTAGATTCCACATATAAGTAAGAGTATACAGAATTTGTTTTTTTCTGTCTCATTTATTTCACTTAGCATAATGCTCTCAAAGTTTCATCCATGTTGTCACAAATGACAAGATTTTCTCCTATTGTAAGCCATCATCATCATCATCATCATCATCATTATTATTATTATTATAATGTTATTTTATGAAGTAAGTAGATTTCTCAAAACAGAGTCTCAGAATCTAAGTACTCATATTTAGAATTTGAAATAATCTTTGTTTTTACCTTTGATCTCTTTTTTTACCTGTGGCTGCCCTCCTTTTCTCCTATGTATCTAAAAATTAGCAATAAAACCTAAGGCTGTATACAGTCCACCATTATATATCCTTTTACATTTTTCAAGATATGAATAAAAAAAGGACAAATTTTCTATTTGTAAAGCAATATAGATCAATGAAATATCAAAGACAGCCTAGTACACTGAAAAGATAAAGGGAATTAGCCTGGATTATAATACTAATAGCTAGTATTTTGTTAAGTGCAAACTCTGTGCCAAATATTGGTACTTCAAATACTTTCCATCTCTGCTCCAGACAATGAACTTAAGAAATAAATATTATTATACTCAATGTTCAAATGTAGAACTAACTTCAGTGATCCTAAGTTACTTGTCCCCAAATAATAGTATAATAAGTGCAACAAAGATTCCAAACTAGATATGAACTCTCCAAAGTTAATGTACTTTTAATTTATAACCAATGACTTAATTTCAGGAAAAGGACTTTGCCTCCTTGGGCTAGTTTCTTCACCTGTAAAACTCAGAAGAAAAGGAAATAACCATTTGTGATTGCTTATCACACTGTAGGTAATGAGCTATGCACATTACATGTATGATATCGTTTCATTCTTGCGGGTAAAGGCTATTCCAATTTTTATAATAAAGAACCAGAAAAACTATGCAGATTAAGAAACACTGTAGGAACACAACCAGCAAAGTGTCAATGAAAGGATTCTCAAACCCAGCATGTTATCTGATAACATGATGGCATCATTTTTAGTATATAGATATGATAAATATTTCTAGAGTAGATTTTCTAACCACTTGGAAATAATTATTGCTAATGTAACAGTATATTTTTTTCAAGTAGAATCAAAATATTAGAATGTCTATTCTATTGTAGACTCGATTTGCCTTTGCATGTGGGTAATATTGATCAAATCTACATAATTTAGCTGTGATTTAAATATTCTACTAGGTACTCAGAAGTCTTTTTAATGACCTTTTTTCAAATTCCCCTCAAAATGTCTTATATAAACCTTTGAAAAGAATATTCAAGTAACATGAGACATATGAAAATATGTGTTAACAAATACAGTCCCAAGTATGAAGAAAAAAAACTCATTGTCTTCCTCTCTCTTCGTAGGCATGTATGTATGGATATGTCATATGTCAAGATAATTAGCAATGAATTTTCTGCAATTCATTTCATAGAATGTAGAAAGATATTTTGATTTACCCTTGATTTTACATAATTCATGCACAAAGCTCATAAATATTGATTATTAAAGATGACGGATTGAAGATTATTAAATATAACAACTGAGCCATTCTAAATTTACTGGTGAACAAATTTGCTAGTGTTTAAGATAAATTGAGACTTCAGCTGTTCTATTCTTTTCACCAAATATTGTTCTGTTCATGTCATCACTTTCTAGTTAGCATTTTCCATGTACATGTTTCCCATAACTTTTTTCCTCCAAAAGGATGAAGCCATCACGTAATGATAAATAGCAGAACTTTTGTCACTTACATATACTTTCTTGAACTTTCACCTTAGGCCTCTGAGGAAACACTGCATTCCAGTAATGAAGAAGAAGACCCTGTCCGAGCCATGGGACCCTATCTGGTGCGGAGGCTTTCGTGCCGCAATGTTCAGCTTCCCCCTCTGGCCTTCCGACAGTTGGAACAAGCTGATTTGAAAAGTGAATCAGAGAACATTCAAAGACCGACCAGCCTCCCCCTGAAGATTTTGCCACTGATTGCTATCACTTCTGCAGACTCCAGTGGGTGAGTGCCCTTGGGCGACATTTCTCCATTTTATATTTTGGATGGCGATTACTTTCTGTGGTGTTTTGAGATTTTGTGGCTCATTGCTTGGGTTGAGTGGGAGGAAAATGGGGTTTCTAGAGCCAAAAGAAAGAAGAGTGACTTTTCTCAGGTAACATCACTATCTCTGGAGGAGGAGACATTTTAGTCAAAATGTTTACAAGAAGAAGTTGAAAGGTATTAGTGAATGATAATAAACATCTGGGCAAGGGGACTTGGACTTGTCAAATTAATATTGGTCATATGTGATTTAATAGAAAATCTTAACAAATGGGAACTAATGGACAAATTACTGTGTAGACATACATATCTGGACACAATAGGCAGTGTTCATTGATGCAAAATAAATTTGAATCAAAGAGATTGTATTGTAATTAGAATCAAAGGAAACATGCAATTATATTTATGAACCTAGTAATTTGGCCTCTGACACTGAGGTATTGCTTACCAGAATACTGTTTCAGTTCCCAGCATGAGGTGATTTTATTTAGTATTGGTATATATAGAAGAATCACACATAGTCATGTCTTTGTAATGTAGCCATTGTATTTCCTATTCGACAGAGAGTTTTCTTTCTGTCTGGTTTACCAGTGGAGTTTTACTCTTTAATTTCAATATCACAGGGTAATAAATTGTGAAACAAAGTAAAGATAGTAGGCACATCCATTTTTGTTTTGACCAGCTGCATTTTTAAGAAGCTGAGATAGAAAAGAGGAGTAAGTCAGTGGTCCCTACTTGGACAGACTTTTGAGTATTTCCTATGACGATAAGGACAAAGTAATTTATTATATTATAAATTTATTTCCTGCCAAATCTAAGGCATGTCCAAAGAAGGTACCTTTTAGATTTTTGTAGCAGTTGTTAGAAAAATTGTGATCAGAAGAAATATGGCCAGTAACTGTCCTCTATGATATTGAATTTAGCTGTTTGAATTGTTATAGACCAGTTCAAAGGATCTACATCATTAAAAGGTATGATGAAATTACAACTAAGTAAATAAAAAGATAACAAAATTTTTATTTTGAAGCAATGGTAAAAGGAAATGTGTGGGTGTTTTGTTTTTTTTTTTTTATCCATATTTAAAGAAGGATGTGTATCTCTTGATCAGACACACTAAAGCAGGTGGGTCTTCTCTATGGCAGCTCAAATTGAACATTCTTTGAAAAATGCTGTCTCAAAAAACCTATTTTCCCTCTCTTGGGGATCAACACCACTCTCGTTCATCTGTGTAGAGGGCAGGATTCACAGATATCAGGTGTGTCAAGGGCCACCAAGACCACCCTAGATTCAATTATTTGCTAGAAGAGCTCCCAGGATTCAGCAGATAGTCATATTTATGGCTGAGATTTATTACAGCAGAAGCATACCAAGCAAAATTAGAAAAGAGAAAGGCACATGGGCCAAAATCTTGAGAAAAACATACACAAGCTTCCAAGTTCTACTGTCCCAGTAGAGTCAGAAAGGATGCACTTAGCTCCTCCAATAATGAGTTGTGACAATATGTGTGAAATGTAGTCAAGAGGGAAGCCTTCTACCAGGGAAGCCTATTAAAGACTCAGTGCTTATATGAGGTATCTGTAATAGTCAAACTCATAGAAACAGAGAATAGAATGGCTGTTGCCAGGGGCTGGGGGTAAGAGAAATGGAGAATTGCTATTTAATGGGTATATAGTTTCAATTATGCAAGATGAATAAGCTCTAGAGATGTGTTGTACAAGATTGTGCCTATAATTAACAACACTGTATTATGCACTTAAAATTTTGTCTAGGGGATAGATCTCATATTAAATGTTCATAACACAATAAAAAAAGAAAAAAAAGAAAAGAAAAATAAATTCCTTGCCCAGAATTGTTTTTAGGGCTGCTCACTTAGGAACCCTCTGCCTAGCATGTGCCTAAATTCCAGATTCCCAGAAGGAAAGCAGTTGTTCAGCATAAACCACATTTCTTGCACAAACAGTTTAGGTGCTGTGAGCCACTCACTTTTCAGAGAATGGTGAGAACCCAAGTTCCCAGATACCAGCTAAGGGCCAACCTTTCAAATAGGCTTTTCTAAAAATAATAGTCTCAGGCTCTTCTGCACAGCATGTTTACATTAGAATCATTACCTTGCTTTTTCTACATTTGAAGAA
The DNA here is from genome assembly GCF_000151845.1 of Pteropus vampyrus. Classification (NCBI taxonomy): domain Eukaryota; kingdom Metazoa; phylum Chordata; class Mammalia; order Chiroptera; family Pteropodidae; genus Pteropus; species Pteropus vampyrus. The sequence continues at coordinate 254,802 of NW_011888962.1, forward strand.
GAAATTATAATTATAAATAAAATAAAAATATATACTAATTTAAGCCTGTATGTATTCAATTAACTTTGATATCTTAAGAAATGTGGTGGCTAAATATGATTTCTCATTTTAAGCTATCATTATAGCAAGTGCCCTTAAAAGAAAATTGTATAATATATTTAATATATCTCTATGTAGTTGGGCAATGTGTATAATTAAAAATTTTACATAAAAGCTAAGCTAATTTAATTAAATATAAATGTGTCGCTAAAAACAAATAGTCTCCAAGTACTAAGGAACTTAGAGATTCAGAATTGTCTGTTGACACTACTTCTGTTGGTTCAAAGTTTGTTTCCTTTTTAATCAAGTGAAAGCAAAATTGTGTTTACCATTTACAAATTTATTCAATATTTTGGAGGAAAGAATTTGTGTTTTTAAAGGATGTAACAAGAGTGACTTGTCTATACTAGAAGGCAGCCAGGAGAAACCAAGGACAAGAGAAACAATAAGAAACAAAGACTAAAGCTATATTAAAGGGACTATCATTATCTTAGGAAGCAAAAATAATTCGTGAATTGAGTATTTGAGAAACAGATAATTAAAGAGTTTAATTTGCAAGAATTTCTAAGGTTTGGAAGGAAAGTATAAAGTCAAGTCAGGAATTATACTCTGTAGCTATTTCAGTTAACCAAGAACCCCAGATTCCTTCACAGCTATCAGAACGAGTAAGTGGGACATTCAGACTAGTTTAGCTAGGGTTGTCTACAGCCCAGTTTCCCACTATTAAAGATTAATATGCCTCTAGGTTTCAGTGTCAACCTACACAGAGACATTGGTAGTTGTAAATTTTTGATGGGAAAAGAGACTTTTTATGCTTTTCGAATTTATTTTCCATAATTTATTAACATCTTAACTTTTTGCTTTCTTCTGATGTGTCAGTACATTAGACACTTGCTCTGTCAAATGTCACACAGTGGGTCTAGAGATTTACACTACCTCTTTAGAAACTCACGGTATAGCCCCAAGAATAATTGGTTTCTGAAGGGAACTTTGGCTTGCAAAAATTAGTGTGATGAGTGCCAGCTATTAGCTTCCTCATGAAGTGTCTGCATGAAGAGGGCTTTTCATAATTAACACTTCCATAATTCAACTTTTTTTTTAACCAGGCAACATGAATGTGTTCAAAGATACTCTATTTAACAATTCTCTTTGAGTACGCCTAAGGTGAGGTTGTGTGTATTGTGATTTAACAACCTTTAGAAATGTTTAATGATTACAAAACAGAATTATAAGATCTAGAATGCTGAGGACCTTCAGTTCATCCACTAGTTAGTTTTCCATATAGGGTGAGATTACTCAGGCCTCACTGAATCACTGAAGTAAATGAAAGGAACATCTATTCATGGCTTGAAATGTTATTAACTTTGCAAGGTAATTTGGAATTCCATAGCTTTCTATATTTTCCTCTTACATAGTTTTCTATCTATTTACTTAAAAAAAGAAAAAAAAAACCCTTGTATTAAGGTGGAATTTGCATGCAGTAAAATATGCGAATCTCAAGTATATATCTAGATCAATTTTTATATATTTAGATACCCATGTAATTATCACCCAATTTTCTAACTTCTGTCACTAAAGATTAGTTTCACCTTTTCTTGGACATCATATGAATGGGCTCATATAGTATGTTCTCCTTGTATCTGGCTTTTATCACTCAAAATGTTTTTTGTTATTTATTCACGTTGGTGTATGTATCGGTTGTTTATTCTTTGTAATTGCAGTATAGTATTCCATTATATGAATAGACTATAATTTACTTATTCACACTCTCTTATTGATAGATATTTGTGTGTTTCTAGTTTGGGTCTATTATGAATAAAGTCACTGTATACTATATTGGTCTTTTTGTGGACGTATGCACTAATTTCTCTTGGTTATATTCCTAGAAGTGGAATTTCTGATTAATAGGTAAGCATGTATTTTATTACTGTCCAGTGATTTTGCAAAGTGATATACTTTTTTACTCTCTGACCAGCAATGTATGAGGGTTCCAGTTGTTCTGTGTCCTCACTAACACTGAGCATTCAAAGTCTTTTTCACTTTAGCTATTCTGGTGAATGCGTAGTGGTATTTTACTATGGTTTTAATTTATATTACTCTGATAAATAGTGATATTGCTTACTTCTAATATGTTTATTGAACATTTGGATATCTTCTTTTGTGCTGTGCCCATTTAAATATTTGTCCAGTTTTTCTTTTATTGATTTCTGGGATTGTTTATATATTCTAGACAGGAGTCCTTTGGAGTCCTTTGTTAGATATATGCTTGATTAAATGAATATTTTCTTTCAAACCATGGCTTGCATTTTTACTTCGTTTACTTTTAGTATGGTGTTAACCTTAGTCTCTCAAGTGTGTGTGTGTGTGTAAGGAAAAGCGTCCTCTGAAAGGTCAGAGAAAGAAGTGAGAGCTAAAAAAAGAGAGATGGCAAAAAAATTAAGTGGGAGAAAAGAGAAGGATAGACAGAGAAAGAGAGGGAAACTGAAAAAAAGAGTGAAATGTTCAAAATGGAGAAGAAAATAGAAAGAGGGAAATGAACAGAGCTTGATAAAGGGAAAGCAGGTGACAAAAATGACACAACCTACAAAACAATTTTATTTAGAGACAAGGGCAGTTGATCACTTGAATATTGAATGGTAGCAAATAGGACTTCCAGACACTAAGAGACTGACAAAGAAAAGTTGAGAATGAAATGACAGTATCTTTGCGGGCAGAGTATTAAGTGGTAAAGAGTGGGTAATCTGAACATTTATCGTCTGAATTTGAGTCCTGCCTCACCATTTGCTAGCTATATGACCTTGGGAAAGTTATTTCACCACTCTATGAGTTTCTAACTCCTCAAGGGCAAAAATAGGAATAATGGGAGTACCTAACTTCACCTCATAGATTTATTGGGAAGATAAAATACTTAGCTCTGTTTTTGACATATTGTAGGTACTTAACATGTAACAATCACAACTGCCGTTACTAGTGCACTTATCATGGAAAATATTGCAACAAATTATGTGTGTTTTTGTTGAACTGATTAGTTTTCTTATTAGAATTATCTTCAAAGGACCTCTACTAATAACTTTTGGGGTAGAGATGGATATTCTAGCAGATTTAAGAGTTAACCAAAAATTTGTTCCTGGTTCAATAAGCTAAGATTGTTATGGACTTGTCACATTTGTATTAAGAAGTATATATCCCACTTTGGCATCTGTCCACAGACATGCCCTGCTTTCAAGTGCTATTCAATTATATTTGAAAGGAGAAGTCCTCTTTACTTCTAACCTCCTTCTTGCTTTGCTTTGTAACAATCCTGACTTCTACTTAGTTCCCTGGTCAGACTCCTTAGGAAGAATTATGAGGTCCTTCTTGTCCCAACTTTGGCACTAGCTTACTTTTCTGGGTGGTCCATGTACCCTTGGAAACTCTGAGGAAGGTTTAACTTATCACACATATGGAAATTGCTCCCTGCAAACAGGTAGGAAGTTGTGGAAGCAGAGGATAAGAGGGAGCTAGTATTAAATCTCTCTAGCTGTGTTTCACTGTTGCATCAGCTATAATAAAATGACAGCCAAGGAACAAGTTGTGCCCTGGTGACATAATGACATATCTCTGGATGGATGTATATTCAGGGATCTGTGTGAGTAGAGAATATTACAAACACTTTCTCATTGCTACTGTCTTATTACTGGTCTGAAGAAGTATAGCGTGTTCATTTCTATTATGATGTCCTATAAAAAAAAAAGATAATGAAAAGAATTTAAAGGAAGAGATGGTTACTCTTGGGAATAAAATAAACTGCCGAACATAGGAGGATAGATTACTTTAGTCAAATAAAGCTTCATTTTGCAAGGATATTCCAGAAATATTTCCTTGAGTTATGTGCCATTCACAGAGGAACTGGTCCCAGATGCCAGTTAGACATTGGGTTCTCTGATCAACTACCCATCATCTAGTGTTCTTGAGTACACACTGTACATTACAGTGAACATAAAAAAGGTAATTTTCAACACTTTGTTACTGAATCAAAATCCAAACAAAAAACAAAAGGAAGACAAACAAGCTTTATTAAAGCAGACATGTAATCTTTCAAATTTGGTCTTTTTAACATAAGAAGGTATTAACATTATTCAGATATTTCATAAATGAAATATTTTGGATATAAAAATTTGTGAAGCTTAAGGGTTGTATTTCGTGATGTACCCACAAGACTTGTACCTTCATATTGGATGTGTGCTCAGGTTTCAAGATGTTTATCTACAAGTTTTTGACATATCGTAGGTACTTAACATGTAAAAATTATGGGGAAGATCTATAACTCACTAGGCAAAGCTTTCCAAAATTGAAAACGGACACATAATTGTGCTTGTGAAAGATTTCTTAGAAATATAGTATTCTTGAGCTGTTTTTTTTTTTTTAATAATAACTGTGAAGAAGTTGGGAAACACTGTATCCAATAATCTTGAAGATACATGCTGTGTAAAAGAAACTGAATAGCTTTGTCTTTGATTTATTTAAATGCAATTTATTTACATAGTATTTGTTGAAACTTCTCAGTATAGCCACAAAATACCACAACACTTTTGTTTCTAAAGAATTGACTCTGATTTCATTAAATCTAGTTTTATATTTGCTTTGAAATTTATGATTTTTGAGATTAATGATTATTGAGATTAAAATTTGGCTCCAATAGTGATGGAACACTTTATCTTTACCATGTAATAGCTTAACGAATGACAACTTACTTCCAGAATCAGTAGTAATTCTTGAATCCAATCTAAAATAAAGGATAAATAATTGACTGTTTTTTTCTCTTACAAATTTGTCTTGTCTTAAATTTACAAGAGTAAGATAATTATTAAATTCTAACTTCTTTTATCAGACTACGATAGTGTCTTTTTATTTCGTAGTACCTTCTGGCCTTCTAAAAAAGGTTGCCCCAAATAGACTGATACTGCACCACAACATTTCACTATCTATGTGTCAATAAAGTAAAATGTATAAGGGGAAGATTTACTTTTGCAATCAAAGGTTTCTGTCTCACCAGGTTCCCACATTCTTAAAAACACTAAAGAGAGTGGCAACTTGTGCATCTACCACACAAGAGCATCTGGTTCCTGTTTCCAAACCTTTCTTATGCCAATTTTACTTGTTTAATAGTGTAGATTGGTTGGGGAATCCCATCTTTTCTAAAAATGAGCCCAGCAAAGCATTTATTTTGCTGTGGAAAGTGATTGAAGAACATAATACTAAGTCAGAGTGCAGAGCTGAAAAAAAGCATTTTGATTATTTCCATCTAAGAATCATAATTTTTCAGCTCCTCAGATAGCTTCCCCCCACCCCAAACACTATTTATTTGACCATCCTTATGTAATAGAATTATTCATCACTGGAGTGTTTAGAGAGAGTTTACAATTCTTTAAAGGTCATGTCCTGTCTTGTAATATTGTGTTTATGAAAAGTAGGTAAAAGCACTCTGAAAATTGTCTTTAATTATTATTATGTGCTGCATAAAGGTATATACCGATTTAAACTTAATATTGACCAAATTATATCACTTCAAGTTATGCAAAACAAGAAAAGTATGTTTAGCTGAAATTCAGGAAAAAATGAAGTTATAGAACTTTTTTCCCCCTACAAATGAGCACTACACAATGACAAAGAGATTTCTTTAAAATAAAAATGTGTGTAGGGAAAGAACTGAAGGAAAAATATATGCCCTCCTGTGTTAAATACACTTTTTTTTTTTTTTGGTTTTGCTGAAAATCCAGGCTAGTTGGTTAGAATTATTTCTATGATTTAGGTTTCATTTATCACACATATTTATCTCATTTGTTTAGAATTTTCTGTCCACTTCAAAGGAATCGGATGGAGCCAGACATTTTTGGACCTATTCCAAATTTGTGGAATTGAGTCAAAATTGTATGTCATCTAGTTGTTTTATCTGGATTGATTTTATTTGATAGATTAGCATCATTTACACTAAAGTTAGTGGCTCTGAGCATGGGAAATGTGACACCTTTGTCCACTTTTCCAAATGAGCTTTATCTCAGAATGTTCTAACTTTTATTGCAATGTGATTCCTAAAAAAAAATCTGTAACTAATGGTGAATGTCATAGCAAATACACACAGGCACATACAAACTACTCGTTATGTGGAAGCTATATTTAGAAATTCAAAACTTTAGTATACATGATTAAGGAATTTAAACTATATAGTTTACACTATACAAATAAGATTTATAATATAAATTTTAGAATATATAACTATCATATTTCACAATTCACTTTCCAGAACCTTCCCAATTTTC
>NW_011888962.1:261189-280536 GCF_000151845.1 Pteropus vampyrus
GTAGTACCTTCTGGCCTTCTAAAAAAGGTTGCCCCAAATAGACTGATACTGCACCACAACATTTCACTATCTATGTGTCAATAAAGTAAAATGTATAAGGGGAAGATTTACTTTTGCAATCAAAGGTTTCTGTCTCACCAGGTTCCCACATTCTTAAAAACACTAAAGAGAGTGGCAACTTGTGCATCTACCACACAAGAGCATCTGGTTCCTGTTTCCAAACCTTTCTTATGCCAATTTTACTTGTTTAATAGTGTAGATTGGTTGGGGAATCCCATATTTTCTAAAAATGAGCCCAGCAAAGCATTTATTTTGCTGTGGAAAGTGATCGAAGAACATAATACTAAGTCAGAGTGCAGAGCTGAAAAAAAGCATTTTGATTATTTCCATCTAAGAATCATAATTTTTCAGCTCCTCAGATAGCTTCCCCCCACCCCAAACACTATTTATTTGACCATCCTTATGTAATAGAATTATTCATCACTGGAGTGTTTAGAGAGAGTTTACAATTCTTTAAAGGTCATGTCCTGTCTTGTAATATTGTGTTTATGAAAAGTAGGTAAAAGCACTCTGAAAATTGTCTTTAATTATTATTATGTGCTGCATAAAGGTATATACCGATTTAAACTTAATATTGACCAAATTATATCACTTCAAGTTATGCAAAACAAGAAAAGTATGTTTAGCTGAAATTCAGGAAAAAATGAAGTTATAGAACTTTTTTCCCCCTACAAATGAGCACTACACAATGACAAAGAGATTTCTTTAAAATAAAAATGTGTGTAGGGAAAGAACTGAAGGAAAAATATATGCCCTCCTGTGTTAAATACACTTTTTTTTTTTTTTGGTTTTGCTGAAAATCCAGGCTAGTTGGTTAGAATTATTTCTATGATTTAGGTTTCATTTATCACACATATTTATCTCATTTGTTTAGAATTTTCTGTCCACTTCAAAGGAATCGGATGGAGCCAGACATTTTTGGACCTATTCCAAATTTGTGGAATTGAGTCAAAATTGTATGTCATCTAGTTGTTTTATCTGGATTGATTTTATTTGATAGATTAGCATCATTTACACTAAAGTTAGTGGCTCTGAGCATGGGAAATGTGACACCTTTGTCCACTTTTCCAAATGAGCTTTATCTCAGAATGTTCTAACTTTTATTGCAATGTGATTCCTAAAAAAAAATCTGTAACTAATGGTGAATGTCATAGCAAATACACACAGGCACATACAAACTACTCGTTATGTGGAAGCTATATTTAGAAATTCAAAACTTTAGTATACATGATTAAGGAATTTAAACTATATAGTTTACACTATACAAATAAGATTTATAATATAAATTTTAGAATATATAACTATCATATTTCACAATTCACTTTCCAGAACCTTCCCAATTTTCAGTCGTATATTTTAGAGTGCTCTCCCTCTTCACTAACTGTTCTGTGCCCCAATTAACACATAACTTTGGCTTTCTTATTTCTCCAATATTATTTAATTTAGATTGACTTTATTTCATGAAGTCATATATTTTCACTCATATTACATTATCTAGATAAATTTTGTAAATATAAAAATTATTTATGCATTAATCTGACAAATAGTATCTTGTATTTGCTGTAATCCGAGCTATGAGCTGGAGACAAAGGGCTCAATAAAGCCAACATAGTCTCTTCATTCATAGAATTTGGAATCCAGTAAGGCACACAAACAAAAAACAGGCAGCTACAATCCTGTTTGTTAGATATAATGTACAAATATGACTGAGGATGTATGGAGTAATGTAGGCTATATCATAGGATTGCAAACTAGCATAGGCTTGTGAAGAACTGACACCTAAGCTGAGACCTAAAAGAAGATGGTACCCAGCAGAGAGAACCACAGAGAAAAAGTCCAGGGACAAGAGAAAGCAGGATGTCTGCATTCAAAAAAACTCTTATGCATAGCTAGATCTAAGGGTCATATTAAAGATACAGTTAACAATCATTACCATTAATTTTTCATGTATCCGATATGTGAGGTTTTGCAATATTCTCTAGGAGTGTGATCAGCCAAGGTACAGGCACCAAGAAGCAAAAAGTTCAACTGATCTCAAATTAGAAAGTAGGGGTATAAGGTAGAAAAATAGGGAAAGAAATTTGAAGGTATTTGCAATATAATAAAAGAAGTGGTGAATTGTGACAACTAAGCTGGGTATGAAAATGAGTGAATATAGTGAAATAAGTCAGACAGAAAAAGTTGAGAACTATATGACTGCACTCTTATGTGGGATATAAAACTGAAAGCAACAAACGAACAAGAAAAACAGAGACTCATGGACTTGGACAACAGTTTAGTAGTTACCAGAGGGAAGAGGGGCAGTAGGTAAGAATAAAGGGTGTCAAATATATGGTGATGGAAGGATATTTAACTTTGGGTGATGAACACACAATACAATATACACGTGATAATTTTCTTAACCAATGTCACCCCAATACATTTAATAAAATAAAAAAGGTGGTACAAACATAGAAAAAGTTTGAGGTCTCTGGAAGTCTCTATGATGTCAAACAGGAGAAAGAATAACTGAGCAAGCTGAAAAGATAGATTATATTTGGAAGACAGAATATTTGAAGCTTCAGATTTAAGTGTTAGAAGACATTTAAGATGTTGTCAATGTGTAGAGGGGTGCCAAGGAAAGTGACTGTGGTGGAAAAGAAGTAGTCAAGGAATTGAGAGATTTGGACATGAGGTGACTCCTCCGCATCAACAATGAAGTCACTCAGGATAGCAGCAGGACTAAGATGTCAAGATGCGAACAAATGGACAGTTTTCAATAAATGGGACATAGTGACCAGGGAGACTGTCAGAAGTCAGTGATGAAGTAGAGTTGATTGGTATGGATGTCAAAGGAGAGGTTTTACAAGAGAGTGAAGGAGTAATGACCAGCAATTTAATGTAAGAATGAGCAGTGCATCAACCCCATCTCTGGAAGAAGCACAGGGCACTGTAACAAGAGCAGCCTTGCCTCTCCGGTGTGCCGTGGAAAAGTGACATTCGCAACAAAGAGCCAAATTGAAAGAAGGCAATGTGCGCTGACTGTTAGTGTTCTAGCTGAGGATAAATGCAAGTCTGTTTACCACAAAACAAGGGGTCCAGAAGACCTAACTATAAAATGGAGAAAGAACAAGAGTGGGTGTTTGGACAGGAGAGATAAATCATAAAGCAATATGGAGATAGGAACTGGAAGAACACAGACATTAATAATCTATCTGAGTGATTCTCTGAGATATAATTATTATAGCCGAATTCCAAAACATTTTCAAGAATTAATATAGCTGCTCTCTCACAGATTTTGAGAGAGGGAAGTGGAGTCTAGTTAGTTTCTTAGAATGGCAGTGGAGGTTATCCTAATCCAAATAAGGAGGTTTACAATGGTATTTCTTGTTTCCTAGTACTTTCATCATCTGTTGGAAATAGCACCAGCTTCTTGTGTTTGGGGAATTTTGCATCTTTCAAGTTACTCAGCTGTGTCCTCTTTTTGTTACAGGCTGTTGACTATGGATAAGGATCTTATTTTTTATAATATGCATTATCTTTTTAGTCAAATATTCTATTTTAAATAACTTTTTTGTATTTAATGCTAATTATTTTGCCAATTATAATAACAACTTAGGTATTTTGAATTAGCATTTGTGCTTTTCTTTTAAGAATTTCCTTTATTAGAAATGACCGTTGTCTTAAACAATACTGCTTTCTTAAATATTCTTAAATACTATTTCTGAGATTCAAATATTAATCCAGTTCATCATGCTGCCAATTGTAACTGTAAAATCTAGAATGAAATTGAATTCTATGTAGATAAATTCTATTCATAGAAAACTTTCTTCAATAAATAGGGAAACTAATGTGACCCTAGTGAAATAACAGAAAGACATGTACATATAATTTTTTTCCTTAACTTGGATGTAACGTATTATTTGCAGACTTTATCTTACAGCAAATTGTGTTCATAGTAATTTTAATTTAAAACTATCTGATAGAGTTATGTGTTTAAGACCTGGGACTGAAAACCTTGATATGATGTCTCCACAAACACAATTTTTAAATTCTGGTCTTTTCTGTAACTTTGTGAGGTTCATTTTAAAAATTTGTTTTCTTTTACTTCTCACTGTTTGAAATATAATTTGTGCCTAGAATTTAGTAACTGTAGAGTATTTCATGTATGTGAAATGCCTTAGCAAAGGATATTAATTATACCCTACAGAGATCCAAGCAGAAAGGGCTTCATTTGTCTTAAGAAGAAATGTAGAAGTTAATGGATTTTCATGGGAATACTACAAAAAAAAAAAAACAAGAATCAAAACCTTTTAATTTGAATTAAAAAAACCGAAAAGGTTTGGTTAAAAACCAACGGGGGAAAAAAAAAAACTGAGGTGAGGGCTAATGATTTTAGGTTTATTATGCGTTTCCATAAACTTGCCCAATAAGTGAAAATGTCATTTTCAGTTGGCAAAACAGTGAATGGAAATAATAAAAATACACATTCATGGATTATCACTTGGTCATTAAGACGATCATTATGATAACTATATGATAACATAGAAGTATTTGGAACCCTTTGGGAAGAAACTCAAAATATATAAGTATATCCATGTTTAAGTTACAGCACTGAAAAATATATACCTACATGTGGCTAAGAACTGGAAAAAATATGTAAATAATTATCTATTTTTGAATAACAGGAGTGTAGTTATTTTCCTTCTCATCTTGATTTCTATTAATGAAACTATTTGTCTTATCAGTAAAATTATAGTAAAAATTGCATTCATGCTTTATTTTCAGTTTCATTCATCAAAGTATCTATTGAGCCTTTAGCATATGACAGATACTATTTTAGGTGCTGAGAGTATATTTATGAATAGATAAACATAAAATTCATGGTATGTTGTTTCTCACGTGTAATTCAATAGAAATTTGGCAAATTTGAGGGAGAGGGGACTACTTGGACCTTTCAGAGTTCTGATCATTTTGGGTAACCATGCCTCTGTTGGCTGCAGACCCCCTAATATATTACTAGCAGAACATATTGATCAACTATACAACTAATACTTAGTTTTGCTGAAATAAAGGAGAATACCACCTTTAAACTTAGAAATATTTCAGAAGGGGGACATAAAAAAAGGATATTTATAAGGCTTTAAAGCCTGGTCTTCTAGGTAAAAAAAGAAAAATGGTTGAGATCGAGCAGAATTTAAGGATCTAGTAGCTTTGGGTTAGTGGAGTCTTGAAATGGAATGAGGGTCTTAAAGCGAGCCTTGATGAACAAACTGTTAGTTTTGATAAGTAAGCTATTTTAGTTGGTTTATACTCTTAACATTTCAAGAACAAGCATTCCATAGAGAAGGTATCTAAGTGATTCTTATCTGGTCCCTGAATTTGTTTAGCACTAAAGCAAGCCCTTAAACTTTGAGGCAAATTTGTTTAGGGCTGAGACGGGAAAGTATTTGGTGTTAATTCTCACCTCCTTCTTTGTGAATGAGCTTAGGTGATATGGTCTGAATGTTTGCGTCCCCAACAAATTCTTAGGTTGAAATCCTAACCCCAAAGGAGATGGTATTAGGACAGGGTCCTTTGGAAGGCGATTAGGTCATGAAAGTGGAGCCCTCATGAATGCGATTAGTGCCCTTATAATGGAGGTCCCAGAGAGCTCCATCACCCCTTTCACCATGTGAGGTCACAGACAAAAGGCCATCTATGAACCGGAAAGCGGGCCTTTACCAGATACTCAATTTGCTAGTGACTTGATCTTAGACTTCCCAGATTCCAAAACTGTGAGAAATAAATTTCTGTTGTTTATAAGTCACCCCACTTATTATATTCTGTAATAGCAGCCTGAGTAGACTAGGACACTAGATTTGATACTCATTTAGCCAGACATTGCAACAAGACAGGTGCTCCTCCGCATCTTTTTCTTTTCTTAAATTTCTATTACTGTCACTCCTTTGCTTGGGAATGTTACCTTAGGAGTAGTAAGAAGGATGAGAACTCAAGGAAGGTAAGGTGTAGAAAGTTGGCTTGACCACATGGTCAATCTGATGCTTCCAGCCAGGACTTTGAATCTTGAGGGGTTGGCTCAGACCCACCATCATATGTACCACTATCGAATGGAAAAGTTAGTGGCATGATGGTTGTGGCTGATGACAGTGTGACCAGGGATGGGATGTGCCAAGGTGGTGAGCAGCAGGGTCCTAGCAGACTGATCCTGTCATTCCCTCCTAGCTGCTCATGCCTGTACTGGATCCTGCTCAAATCTGATTCTTCAAGCTCCCTGTCCATTCCTACTTCTGTCCTATATTTTTTTACCATTTTTTTTCCTTCTTAAGTTCATCAGTGTGGATTTTTGGTTTGTACAGTGCACAGCCATTGAATTTATTATGAGGCTTTACCATTCTAGAAACCAAAGTAGAGGAAGAGCTCTGACTTTTCCAAAACTTTAATTATAAAATCAGTAACAAAAGTTAGTACAGAAGAACCAAAGGGAAAAATCAAATTTTCATTTCAGTGCATTCTTTTAACATAAAAGGGTAACAAAAAGGAGTCTCTTGAGATGTCTCTAGCAAAGTTTATGAAGCTCTCAGTAAGGAGACATGACAGGGCTTCATTGTAATTACTTCCTTTTGACTATTCAAACTGGTAGGCTTAAAATGGACTCCTAATGAGAGTGTTTTGCACTGCAATTAATTAAGTACATTTTAATTACAAATTGCATGTCTTTTTTCTCTGGAGAATATTCTTCCTCTACAAGTACTACTTTATCTAAAACTCTCTCTTTGTCTCTCTCTGTCTCTCTCTCTCTCTCTCCCTCTCTCTCTCTCATTGAAAAGACATTTTCCCTGAAAAAAAAAATTACTGTTTTTAGTCCCCTGAGAAAGGCTTCCCTTTCAATACGGTAACATATGTTTACCTAACTCTTCCTTACACCTAGTGCTAAATTTATCAGAGTTGTTCCTGATATAAAATTTTGAAGGCAGTTGTGAGGAAAAAGACGAGAAATGTCAATTACATTTTTTGTTACAGGTGTCCTTGTCCTTTAGAAGTCATTAATTTTTGTTGTGTGGGTGTTTGTGCATGCATGCACATGCACGTGTGCATGCACGTGTGCGCGTCCACATGTGTGTGCACATGTGTGTGTGCATGTGTGTACACATGTGTGCAATCTACTTCAGAAGTATTTTAGAAATAGATAATTTCCCAAACCTTATCATCAGGCTTCAGGGCCAGCTTCTGGCAGAGAGAACATGAGCACATCGACTCAGCATTTTCAGAAACCCATGAGTGTACTCCTTTCCTTCTTCATGCCCTCTTTCTATCTTAATACACTGTCTTAATTATATTCACAGCTTTTTAACCTCAATTATAAATCTATGCTTCAAAATTTGTTTTCTTCTCCCACCTTCCCTCATAGAAAAGTATCTATTCTTATGGTAGATGTTCTAGTCAAATAGAAAGAATCTAATAAGGCCATTCTTCATGAAACAGCAATTGTATCAATTAACTTGCTGGCTTGTTCCAATGCTAATGGTGGAATTGTGAGAAAAAAATTGATGGATATTTAAATTTTTAAAATTCTTCAAATATTAATTGCATATACAGTACTATTTCTTATAGCTAGGAAAAAATCAGTTGGTTTAACAAAAAAATGCAATTGGAATAGTTTAGAAACATATTCTAGCATTGGAAATAACAATTTTAAAGAAATTATGCATTAAAAGATGGTGCTTATCTCTTTTTTTTTTTGACTTTTTCTTCTTGAAAGACAAAGACAAAATTCTTTCTCCTTTGTTTTTTATCTTCCATCTCAAAATTTTAATATTAAATTTGAATAATGAAGAATAATGTATTATCATGTGCTATACCCTATGCTAACATTGGATATGTTTATTGGATATGATATTTACAACAACCCTAGGATAGGTAACATTATTGTCTTTATTTTATGGATGAAAAAAAATGAAGCTAGAGAAGGTAAATAATTTCCCCAGTGTCACAGAGAACCGATATATAAACCAAGATCTGAATATCCTTGGTCTTAGCCAAGATATGCCAGAATGTCAAATCCGAGATTCACTATGCTTATATATTCTATCCAAATTTCCTCAACTGCCAACCATAGAGGAAAGCTCTTCCTGAAGTTTCTTTGAGGTCTGCCTGAACTTACTCCCCTCTTTCTAAAGAAGGCCCTGCTGACATGAATGACATGAGTGGAAGATTATTATGCCAAAGTAACCCTTACCTGGTATGACGGAGACTGGAAGTGACTAGGGTTCTTGGGGCATTTGAGATCCTGAGAAAACTCCAAGTCAACCCTCCATAAAGATCTCCTACACCTGGAGCCTAGGTTTACCAATTAGAAAATTATATTTTTAGTGCTAGATTGTATCAGACTTGTTGGTCTTAAAGAGTTAAATGAACCTTTAACAAATATAAATGATCTTTCCTAGGACTATCTTAAACATGGCGAAAATCTGCCTTAACATGGGTCACCTAAAGTCAGTCAGATTTCATTGTTATAAATTCGCACTGTTAACAAATCCTTGCTCATGCAAACAATATGTGTTGTCACATAATACCAACATCTATTATTAAACTGACACAGATTATTGATTTAACAATTTGAAAACTATTATTTTTAGAGAGATGACTTTTTACAATACCTGATTAGAGTCTGTTAATTGATTTAAAAAAGCAAAATCAGGTGACATTTGCAAAAAAAATAAAATAAAATTAGCATCAGCTAAAATATTTGTATCGTTTCTCTTATTTAAAGGAAATTTTTATTCTGAGAAATGACTGACTACTTTGATTAGCCTCACATTACACCAAAATAAACTTGTCTTTGGATGGCTTCTAATTTGCATTTAAATTATCCTTATGGCAGCCTTTTGTAAGAACAAGCAAACAAAAGATTTCTTGAGTGACAGAGGCCTATAAACCTGAGAGAGATATACATCATCTACAAAATTAAAAAAAATACAGGTTTTAGTAAACACCTCTGAAAAGAAATTCTAAGGATCTGCATTTTTTCTCTTGTAGGGTTTATTTTTCTGCTAATGTTCCAGAAGAAAAATTCTAACATCCTTTTTTGGGCGGGGGTCATGGGACAATGATTCCATTTGAGGCATATTTGGGGTAAAATCATGTGACGTCCTCAAGTAGATAGACTTTCTTTTACTGTTCTTTATCTTTACTGTTCGCTCTCATTTTCTTTCTAAAATAATTTTATGTTGTAAACTGGTAATGACCTGGAGATACAGTGGAGAGGTGAGGTTAGTGAATGAGGGCTTCACTTGTGAAGGCCCAAAGCGCCTGTGAGGCAATGGATAGGGCTTAATATGCATACCTGGACAAGGAAGAGATGTAGTTTTTTGTTTGTTTTGTTTTGGTATTATGTACTTCTGCTCAGAAGATAAGTTAAGATCCATAAAGAAAACAACCAGAGGTTGGCATATTATGGCCTGCAGGCCAGATCCTGCCTGCCACTTGTTTTGTAAATAAAGTTTTCTTGGAGCACACACTACTACTGAGATGGAGATCATCTCGCCCTCTGAGCCTAAAATGTTTACTGTTTGACCCTGTAGAAGAAACCTTTGTTGACCGCTGAATTAGACTGTAAGCAGTTACTAATTGGATAACTTATCAGGAGATGTAGACTTTTCAAGCATTAGGAGACCATAATCATATTTCCTGTGGCAAGCAGGAGGCCAAGGAAAGATGAAGCTGTTACAGCCCTCATGTATGTATTCCTTATGCATTTTACATTTTAGTGATTGGGGAAAAGGAGGGAAAAGGATATGATATACCTGGAAAGTTGTGATTTTAATTAGAGTGTCCAGGGGAAATTTCACTGAGAGCAAGACTTAGAATAAAGGTTTGGAGGACTTGAGGGAGCTAGTCATGCTGTTTACTAGGCTGCTAGAGTTTCTCCATAGAGAGTAGAAGAATGATGGGGCATAACCAAAGGGCAATGTGTAGCCAAGTTGTTTTTTTTTAAAGTCGGAGAATTAACAACGTTTGTATTCTGATGGAGATTGTCTTAGTGCATTTAGACTGCTATACCAAAATGCACAGATTGGCTGTCATAAATAATAGAAATTAAGTTCTCACAGTTTCAGAGCCTAGGAAGTCCAAGATCAAGACACTAGCATAGTTGAGTTCTGGTGAGGACCCATGTCCCCGTGTTCTCACATAGTAGAAGGGACAAGTGAGCTCTCTGGTATCTCTTTTATAAGAGAGAGCACTCATTTCATTCATGAGTGTTCCACCTTCATGACTTAATCACCTCTCAAAGTCCCCACCTCCTAATACCTTCCCCTAGATGTTTAGGATTTGCATATATGAATTGGAGTTAATAAATGATTATGGAAATAAAAGAAGGGAGCACAAATATTCAGACCATAGCAGGAATGATAGAGTAGAGAGGGAAAAATTGGTGATACAAGAAATTGCTGAGACAATGCCTTTGAGTAGGTAAGAGAGGCTGGAACCAGCGTACAAGAGGAGGACTGGCCTTACATCAGAGCAAGGATGCTTTATCCATAGTAATATAAGGGAAAATAGAGAACTCTATGGCATAGATGCAAGTAAGTGGGTAGAAGTGGTAGTTGAAAATGTACAAGTTCTTTTCTAAGTGCTTTAATTTTTTCTTAGCATGTGCAAAGTCCCTGGGGCAAAACAGAGCATGATATAATCAAGAAATTAAAATAGAGAAAGTGTAACTGAACTATAAAGTAAGCAGTAGCATGGAACAAGATGAAGCTAAAGAGGTAGGCAGGATGCAGAGGTAAGCCAGACTAAGGATATTAGCAATGGTAAACCAATTAAAAATGGGGTGAAATCAGATTTGATTTTTTCAAAAGATCACTACGGCTACTGTTAGAGATTAGACAGAAGATTGGGACAAGAGTATCCATAGCAATACCAGTCAGAAAGCTGTCACAGTAATTCAGTGGGGAATAATGGCAACAAAGTCTAGAGACAGTGGGCAGCTTATGAGAGCTATTTAGATGTAGAAAAGACAGACTTATGTTTGGGTGTAGAAGAGGTTGCCTATGCAGAGCAGAGAGTGAAAGAGAAGAGAGCCTGAGAGTAGACATGGTCACTTGGGAGAGAGAATTAAAATTTTGGTTTAAGACACTGAGTGGGGAAGTTATGCATTGCCAAACATGAGAGCCAAACCACGTAACTGGCTAGTGAAGAGATAGATTAATAAAATTACATGATGTTGAAAGAGGATACACTGACCATTAGATTGTTTTGGCTGGGTCTAAATGCTAGTTACTTCTGATTAAAAAAAAAAAACAAAACGAAACAAACAAACCAAAAAAAAAAAACCCTGAAACTATTCACTAATATTACTTTTAAGAAAAAAATGTTGAACTTTTCATTTTCATACTGAGACCAAAGTAAGGGTCAAAGTCTTGAAGTGAGATTCAGAACCTAACAGGCATAATGTCAATGGCAACTTCCAGTTGTCATGTTCTAGGCCCATCACATAGACCTTTCCTCTTTTGAAGTTTCTCTCATGGAACCACTGCATTTTAATTTCTTTATCTTTCCTAAATATGTAGATTACAGACTTTGTGACTAAGCCTTCCCTATACATCTTGCAGATGCAAGTAGCCTACGATAGATGTAGATCCTGCACATTTCTAGATATTTCTGCTCATAAGAAATTATAGCTTTGCAGACCCTGTCAAAGTGGCTCTATTAGATGGAGTTAATAAATGATTATGGAAATAAAAGAATGAGAGCAGGTGTCAGGAGTCCAGTCCTATTAGTTAGTCGAGGAACTTTGGGATCTTAAAGGTGTTTTCAAGCTAAAAAACCAATGCATGGAACAAGTCACCCATTCTGAATAGGAAAAAGATGTTATATTTTTAATAAAAGCCCACATCAATTTAGAAGAAACATTCATCTAACTATGGAGTATGCAAATGGAAAGATTAGCATGTAAAACAAAATAGGAAAATTGAAGGAACCAGATTTCATAATCGAGGTGGCTGAACTTGGAGAGACATCTTTCTGGTGCTAAGGTTAAATTAGGATAAGCAATCTGTACTTAGGAAACCAGTCTGTTTCTGTGTTCTATTATTTTCCTGCTTTTTGCATGGCTTGATGCCACTGTGTGCTAGTAAAAATTGTCTTTGATAGACTGCTAGGAGAGCAAAGCAGGGAGTGTGAGTGATATCTGTGTGGGAGAACACATAGGGGTATGAGTGGGCCAGTGTGAGGAGAGAGTGGTTATTCAGTCATATTCAAGCCTTGAGAATGGTCTACATTAACATTTTTAAGTCTGCGAGATGAAGCTTTCAAAAAACTAGAATGTTATTGAAAAAGAGGAAAATTAAATCTGATTCCCACCCCCCACCCACCCACATGTTTTTGGCTAAGAAAGAAAATGAGAACATAACCTTTGAGTCCAAAGTAGAATAGAGAAAGGGCTTCAATTGACCACATGCAAATAAAAAAAGGAGAAGGAAAAAGAGGACATATCGTGCAACCCTTGAGACTAGCCTCTCTCCCCTCTTCTTAAATGATTTTTTTTGTCGTTGTTGTTCTCATTAAAAAAAAAGTAACTTTCATTTTGTCCCTTTCCATAAGACCTTAACCTCTTGGGATCTCCAGGAGCTGGTACTGTGTGCATGTTCCCCTCGCCTCTTCTTTCAAGTCTCCTAGTCTCCTTACAGAGCAGATGCAGGTTTGAGGGAAGAGGGCAGCTGAAGCTTCAACCTGAAGCAGATTCCATAATGGCGCCCTCTTTAAGAGCAAAAATAAAAGTTACGAATATGCTATAAATCAGGTAAAACTGAATATTTAAAAGGAGAAAAGAAGTCACTATAAATTTAAGTTGGCACATATCACAAATATTATAAAATATTAAAAATTATAATATATCGACTGCCCAATATCATTATATTATGCCTTTTTCTTTATACTTTTGGCTGCATACTCCTTAATTGTCCTTTTCAATGACACTGATATAATATTTGCTATGGAAAGATTAGAAAGATCATTGAGGCATTTCTCTAGGATTGTTGTTTCTAAAAATCGTTAATGGTTTGGAAAAGTTAGCTATTGACTTAAATTATTAAAGTTGTTAAATCTGGGGGAATCTTTAATTTTTTTTTTCACATATGAGCTGTAAGATTTGAAGGCATTTTGTGCATGTGTGTGTGATGACTAATTTTATACACTCGGTTTAATTGGCTTAAAAATTTGTCATTGAGGTCTTCATTGTAGTGTCATAATACTAGTTTTACATCATCTTTATGTCAAATCCAGAATTTTTTTTAATTTTAATGTGTTAATTTGGTTTATTCTTTTCATTAATTCAATTGTCAAGCAATCCAAGAGCCATTTCTGTTTGAAATTTATCTTTTCCTCTTAACAAATAATCACTTTCTAGATTATCTTAAAAAAATTTCTACAATTTGTTGCTTGATATCTGAATAATAGCTATTGATTTAATCATCCGGTCCTTTATTTTTTTCATATTTCAATAATTGTATTAGAAATTTTCTCTTATTTATTTCCTCCATAGTTCTGCAATTAAAAGGTTAATGATGAAAACAAAGCGTCCCCTTGTATGTACACTGTTGGTGGGATTGCAAATTGGTACAGCTACTCTGGAAAAGTTTAGAGATTTCTCAAAAAATTAAAAAGAGAACTACCTTTTGACCCAGCAATTGCACTTCTGTGTATATATACAAAGAAAACCAAAACACTAGTTCATAAAGATCTGTGCACACCTATGTTCATGGCAGCACTATTCACAGTAGCAAGGTATGGAAGTAACCTAAGTGCCCATGAATAGACGATTGATAAAGAAGTCATGGTACATATATACAATAGAATATTACTCAGCTATTAAAAAATGAAATATAACCATTTGCAGTGACATGGATGGACCTTGAGGATATTAGGCTGAGTGAAATGTCAGACAGAGAAAGATAAATACTGTATAATTTCACTTATATGCAGAATCTAAGGAACAAAAGAAACAAACTAAACGAAAACAGACTCACTGATACAGAGAACAAACTAGTGATTGCCAGAGGAGAGTGGGGTAAGGGACTGGGTGAAAAAGGTAAAGGGATGAAGTATAAATTAGTAGTTATAAAACAGTCATGGGGGTGTAGAGTACAGAGTAGGGAATATAGTCAATGTTATTGTAATGGTTGTGTGTAGTGCCAGATGGGTGCTAGAGTAATTATGAGGATTACTTCATGGATTGTATAAATGTCTAGCTTTTTTAAATTTAAAAACTAAAGAAAAAAAAAAACCAAAAAAGTATCTTTCATATATGTACAAATATGGAGTCAGTAATTTCTCACCTCTTATTGAAACATTCAAAACATCTTTTCTAATTTACTTCTTGATATTGTAAGAATTTTTATTTTACTTTTACAGATTTTACAAAAGCATAAGACTAAATAAACACATTACTAGAGCCCCACCCCAGAACCTTGGAAATTGCTTATGCAAGCACAGAGCCGGGCAGCTTAAGCTTCCTTACTTTTACCATAAACCCACCTCTGCTCCTCCTCTTTCTCTCCAACACCGCCTACAGACACAGACTTGTACACACCCACACTATTTCTTTTTTTTTTTTTTTTCACTGTCTATGTGGGTGTGTGTTATAGTGTTATTGAAAGATTTTATAACACGTACATCTAAAATGAAGCCTCTGCTATGGTTGCAGCAGAGCTGAGGCCACATGAAGTCTCGAGCACTGGACTGATGGACTCTGGGAGGAGCAGTCAGGGAGCTGAAGTCTTTGTGAGGAAAGGCAAGGGGGGCGGGGCTTGTCGTTAAGTAGTCAGAAGCCACAGATCTGGCCTATGCACTGGAGGCTATTGTTTAACCAAAGGGCACGATGGTTGCTTGGGCCCACTCAATTCATTTTCTCTCATCCTGTTGATGTGACCTCCTGCTTCATTATTCAGTGTTTCTTGCTATCTAATACCTGGACCACTCACCTAGATTTCAAACCCTTGCTTTTATACCATCGTCCAATCCAGAGTTGAGTCAATTGCTTTTCCACCTTTGCCTGTGGGATCTACAAGTATAGAGATCTTAAAAATGAGCTTTTATTTTTTCTTCTAGAAAGGGTATTAGATAACTTTGTCAGTGAAGTAGTGAAGCACAACCTCCTCTGATTGCAGCATGAGAACTTAGAGTAGAAGCAGAGAACATGTTGATCTTGTTTGGTGGTAAATCTTCCCAGGGAGAAGGGAGATCTGAATGAAAGGACCCTTGGGCAGGTGGGTGGGATGGTTGTAAAGGGAGGAGGTGACTCTGTAATGGAGGCCCTTCCTCTTCAGGAGAATGACAAGCATGGCTGCAATAGAAAGAACGGTGTGATTAAGGCCTCTAAACTGTCCTCCTGACATGTCACTTGGCCTCAATCTATGTATCTTCAGAATGTTAGAACTGCTCTATCTCCTGGCTTCCCCTTAATTCCATATCCATAAAACAATGTAACAGCTCTCAAAAAAAAAAAAAAAAAGTTGTGAAAAATAGCCCAGCCTGCTACAGAGAAGCAATCCTCATAGCTGGCTCTTGTGGATAAAATGACTGGGACAGAATATTAAAACAGGAAAATCCCCTCAGTTATATTGGGTAGAATCCTCAGGCTTAAAAAAAGGAGCTGAGTAATCCCTGCAGTGTCCTGAAAGCTGGAAGCTTCAGCAGATTCAGGCCAATTTCTGTGATATCCCCAGGGATTCCCTTCCTATTCTGAGCAGAGGAATGGATTTGGATGGGGCAGCGTGTTCCTGCAAATTGGCAGGCACCCACAGAACAGAAGAGCTGATTTGCTATTCGGGTTGCACATACCAATTGAATTGCTAAGCAGACGTCGTCTGAGAGAAATACCTGCTAAAACTGAAATGATCACTAGCTAGATGGATTAGACACCTAACAATGTCAACTAGTATATACAGTGTTTTAATTTTTTTAATGTTATGTGTATATGATAACAAATTCTAACAAGAAGATGTACTAGAGTGCCCTTTTCTTACCCAGATTCTCAGTGTCCCAGATACAACTAACCACCATACAGTCCATACATACACCAGCATATATAACTAATTTCAATTATTAAATATTCACATCGCTGCTTTTAGAGTAGGCAAATAAAAGTCAATTTAAGTATAATAATTGCAATCACTTTAATATAATTTTAAATTCCTGTATGTTTGCTTTGTTTTGAATTTCAACAATTATAAATCTTATACCAGTCTGGGAAAAAATCCATAACTATTTCTGTTGGTCTCTTAGAAATTAGTTATTTTCATTTTTTAAAACTTATTTCTATAAGGCAGAAAATTATAAAGGAAATTTAAAATTTTACCATAATGAAGTACTATTAATATATTGTACTTCTTTATATGTTATTCAAATTGAGATATTATAACTATTTTTACATGTTTTAGTTTTTCACTTATTTTTTCCAGCTTTATTGAGGTATTATTTAGAAATAAAATTATACAATTAAAGTATACAATGTAATGATTCAGTAACTATATACATTGTAAAATAATTTTCACAATCAAGTTAATTAACACAGCTATCACCACATACTTTTTATTCGTGTATGTGAGAATACTTAAAATCTACTCTCAGTAAATTTCAAGTATACAACATAGTATTACTAACTGTAGTCACTCTATATTAGATCCTCTGAACTTATTTATCCTATAACTAAAAGTCTGTACCCTTTTACTGAATTTGCCCCATTTTCCCTACCTCCAACCCTTGGCAACCACCAATCTGTTCTCTGTTTCTATGAGTTTGGCTGAATTTTTCTTTTAGATTCTACATATATGTGAGATCATATAGTATTTGTCTTTCTCTGACTTATTTCACTTAGCTTACTATCCTTCAGATTTATCCATGTTATTAAGTGACAGGATTTCCTCTTTTTTAAGGCTAAATATTATTCCATTGTGTGTGTGTATGTGTATATATATAACACCTTTTCTTTATCCATGCATCTGTTGATGGACACTAAGATTGTTTCTATATCTTGGTTATTGTGAATAATGCTGCAATGAACATGGAAGTGCAGATATTTCTTCAAGATAATGATTTCATTTCCTTTGGATATGTACCCAAAAGTGGATTTGCTGGATCATATGGTAGTTCTATTTTTGATTTTTTGAGGAACTTCCATACTGTTTTCCTTAGTGGCCGCACCAGTTTATGTTCCCACCAACAGTGTGCAAGGGTTCTCTTTTCTCTACATCTTCACCAGCATTTATCTCTTGTCTTTTTGATAATGGACATCCTAATGGGTGTGAGATGACATCTCATTGTAGCTTTGATTTGCATTTCCCTGATGATTAGTAATGTTTAGAACTTTATCATATACATGTTGGACATTTTGTATGTCTCCTTTAGAAAAATGTCTATTTAGGTTCTTTGCCATTTTTTATTGTTATTTGGGTTTTTATGTTTTTGTTTTGCTATTGAGCTGTATCAGTTCCTAGTATATTTTAGATATTAACCCTCATCAGATATGTGGTTTGCAAATATTTTTTCTCATTTCATAGGTTCCCTTTTCACTTAGCTGATAGTTTCCTCTGCTGCACAGAAGCTTTTTAGTTTGATGTACTCCCACTTATTTCTGCTTTTGTTGCCTTTGCTTCTGGAGTCAAAAATAAAAAATCATACCAAGACCAATGTCAAAGAGCTTGTCTTCCATGTTTTCTTCTAAGAGTTTTAGAGTTTCAGCTCTTCACATTTAAGTCTTTAATACATTTTGGATTGATTTTGTATACTGTGTAAGATTTAATTCTTTTAATTCTTTTGCATATAGATATCTAGTTTTCCCAAGAGTAATTTTGAAGAGACTATGTTTTCCCCAGTGTATATTTTTGGCACTTTCGTTGAAAATTAATTGACCATATATGCATGGGTTTGTTTCTGGGCTCTCTTTTCTCTTTCACTGATACATGTGGCTGTTTTTATGCCATGACTGTATCATTTTGATTATTATAGCTATATTATTAAATATCACTGTATTTGTATTAGATTATTTCAAAATTTTTACCATTACAAGACACTTATGCCATTACAGGACACAAAGCGTTTTGAATATTTCTAATTACTGACTTGGGAAACATTTCTAAATTCTATATAAATATTTTATACATCTCTAATTTTTTCTTGAGAAATTTCTAAAAGGAGGTTTATTGAGTCAAAGAATATATTTTAATAGGTTCAACACAAGTATATGTTATGATTTCCAGATATATGTTATGCAATTTCTGATAGAAGATTTAGATTAAACAAATATTTTTGCTCACTAACTATATTCCTGGCATTGTCTTGTGTATCATTCGCATATATTAATTTACTTAATGTATGCATTCACTAGACTTCACTATGGGAACCATCAAGAAAAGAGCTTGGAGCACATATAAGTCATTCTTTCTAAAAAGCGATCTCTTACCTGGTACTTTAATAACATCTTGGAAGATATTCAGGACACCTTTAGGGCAGTGGCACTTTGCAGCTGGAGCTTTGGAAATAAGAATGAATTCTTATTCAGTATGCCAGTACCACACAGTCAGGGCTTAAATATCTTCAGATCTATCATCTTTAATAACAGCCGTTTCTGAGTTTTCAGTCTGTCCTGCTTTTCTCCCACTACCCTTGGGTCTGAATCTCCCACCTGAACACATGCTTTTATGCTGAATGGGGCTCAAATAACTACCAAAATATTAGTTCAATAATCTTGAACCAGGAGATTGGCATCACTTGCTAAAGTAATGTTTGGGAAGTTCTCCATTTTATAAATGCCCAGTGTTTCTCAAACCTAAGGCAGTAATAATACATACCATATCATTTCTTGCTATTCCTCTTCTTCGAATAAGAAATATTAAAACATTCCAAGAAATTGAGCATTTAGTGAGTTCAACGTTTAGTATGACTGTTGATTGAATGACTCTTCTCTTTACTAAGCCTTGTCACTAGTTCTTCTCTTACTCTAAACTATGTACAGTTTAAATTGTATATGTAAACCAGAAGGGAAAGTATCACTACCATTCTAGTTATCATTTTACCAATGTATTATATAATATTATAAATGTTCACAATATCCCTTGTAATTTATAGCACTATGAGCAAATTCATAATTTGATAAGCACTTGACCTACTCAACCATCGTAATATCTTGCCAAGAATAGATTGAGAACTGTGAAATTATGTTAGTAAGTGCAGATTTCCATGCTTGCTGAAAAACATATTCTGTAACATTAAGGGATGCTTTTATGATCAAATTAATGTTCATTTTTT
>NW_011888962.1:281056-284585 GCF_000151845.1 Pteropus vampyrus
TTTGATTTGCATTTCCCTGATGATTAGTAATGTTTAGAACTTTATCATATACATGTTGGACATTTTGTATGTCTCCTTTAGAAAAATGTCTATTTAGGTTCTTTGCCATTTTTTATTGTTATTTGGGTTTTTATGTTTTTGTTTTGCTATTGAGCTGTATCAGTTCCTAGTATATTTTAGATATTAACCCTCATCAGATATGTGGTTTGCAAATATTTTTTCTCATTTCATAGGTTCCCTTTTCACTTAGCTGATAGTTTCCTCTGCTGCACAGAAGCTTTTTAGTTTGATGTACTCCCACTTATTTCTGCTTTTGTTGCCTTTGCTTCTGGAGTCAAAAATAAAAAATCATACCAAGACCAATGTCAAAGAGCTTGTCTTCCATGTTTTCTTCTAAGAGTTTTAGAGTTTCAGCTCTTCACATTTAAGTCTTTAATACATTTTGGATTGATTTTGTATACTGTGTAAGATTTAATTCTTTTAATTCTTTTGCATATAGATATCTAGTTTTCCCAAGAGTAATTTTGAAGAGACTATGTTTTCCCCAGTGTATATTTTTGGCACTTTCGTTGAAAATTAATTGACCATATATGCATGGGTTTGTTTCTGGGCTCTCTTTTCTCTTTCACTGATACATGTGGCTGTTTTTATGCCATGACTGTATCATTTTGATTATTATAGCTATATTATTAAATATCACTGTATTTGTATTAGATTATTTCAAAATTTTTACCATTACAAGACACTTATGCCATTACAGGACACAAAGCGTTTTGAATATTTCTAATTACTGACTTGGGAAACATTTCTAAATTCTATATAAATATTTTATACATCTCTAATTTTTTCTTGAGAAATTTCTAAAAGGAGGTTTATTGAGTCAAAGAATATATTTTAATAGGTTCAACACAAGTATATGTTATGATTTCCAGATATATGTTATGCAATTTCTGATAGAAGATTTAGATTAAACAAATATTTTTGCTCACTAACTATATTCCTGGCATTGTCTTGTGTATCATTCGCATATATTAATTTACTTAATGTATGCATTCACTAGACTTCACTATGGGAACCATCAAGAAAAGAGCTTGGAGCACATATAAGTCATTCTTTCTAAAAAGCGATCTCTTACCTGGTACTTTAATAACATCTTGGAAGATATTCAGGACACCTTTAGGGCAGTGGCACTTTGCAGCTGGAGCTTTGGAAATAAGAATGAATTCTTATTCAGTATGCCAGTACCACACAGTCAGGGCTTAAATATCTTCAGATCTATCATCTTTAATAACAGCCGTTTCTGAGTTTTCAGTCTGTCCTGCTTTTCTCCCACTACCCTTGGGTCTGAATCTCCCACCTGAACACATGCTTTTATGCTGAATGGGGCTCAAATAACTACCAAAATATTAGTTCAATAATCTTGAACCAGGAGATTGGCATCACTTGCTAAAGTAATGTTTGGGAAGTTCTCCATTTTATAAATGCCCAGTGTTTCTCAAACCTAAGGCAGTAATAATACATACCATATCATTTCTTGCTATTCCTCTTCTTCGAATAAGAAATATTAAAACATTCCAAGAAATTGAGCATTTAGTGAGTTCAACGTTTAGTATGACTGTTGATTGAATGACTCTTCTCTTTACTAAGCCTTGTCACTAGTTCTTCTCTTACTCTAAACTATGTACAGTTTAAATTGTATATGTAAACCAGAAGGGAAAGTATCACTACCATTCTAGTTATCATTTTACCAATGTATTATATAATATTATAAATGTTCACAATATCCCTTGTAATTTATAGCACTATGAGCAAATTCATAATTTGATAAGCACTTGACCTACTCAACCATCGTAATATCTTGCCAAGAATAGATTGAGAACTGTGAAATTATGTTAGTAAGTGCAGATTTCCATGCTTGCTGAAAAACATATTCTGTAACATTAAGGGATGCTTTTATGATCAAATTAATGTTCATTTTTTCCTAATTTTAATGAGTGTTAATAAGGAATTTAGTTGGCTCCAACAAAGTTATTATTTCTTGTGAAAAATATAAATTAAATTTAAAATGATAGTCTTTCTTCATTTTTATACTTTTGAAGTTTTATAGAATGTAAATATTTAACAAATATATCATTTTGATGTACTTGGTTATCAAAATATAATTTATACTACCAATGTTTCTCTTTTGTATAACTAAGACATAATTCCAAATCTCATATTTTTTGATATAAATTTTAGACCATTTCTTATAGACAAACATTTCTATATAAGTGGCTAGAACAAATTATACATTATAATTGTATGAAACCAGTAGTTATTTGGTGAATATTTTAAAAAGTAGCTTAAAAAAAAGTTACTGAAAACTTCTTTCTTCCTTAAGATTTCCAAGGGGAAGATACAAATAATAATAAATAGGCATGGCTCCTTTCTAAGGGGATGTATTAGTTATCTATTTCTGCATACCAAAACACCCCAAAACAGTGACATAAAGCAAATCATAATATTTTATTATCTCTCATGGTTTCTGTGAGTCAGAAAATCGAATATGATAGAGTAGAGATGGTTGCTCTCTGCTTTAAAATGTCTAAGGCTTCAGCTGAAGACTAAAGGTTTGAAAACTGGACTAATCTGAAAGGCCATTTACTCCCATATCTGTTGATTGATGCAGGCTATGGGCTAGAGGCTTCAGTTCCTCTCCATGCATTCTCTCCCTTAGGGCTAGCTTGATCTTTTTCACAGCATTGTGGCTTGGATCAAAGAGCAAGCACTCTGAGAGAGAGTGAGAGTGAGAATGAGAGTGAGAGAGAGAGAGAGAGAGAGAAAATGCACTTGTTAGAAGCAGTGCCCTTTTTCTGACTTAGCCTTGGAAACTACAGAGCGTCAACCATACTTTATTGATCAGATCAGCCTCAAGGTTTCTCCAATATTCATAGACCCCCACCTTTCTGTGAGAGGAATGCCAATCACAACATGACATAAAATCTATATTTTCATTCTTGGATAATATAATCTATTATGAATGGGCAGAGTTAGGTTTAGCTAATACCAGGTTAGGTTTCTGAGTGGGACATGAAAGTTTAGGGCCAGAAGTGATGAGAGGGGTTGGTAGTGTAAGGATTTTATAGACTATGGATATCAACGGGCAGAGAGAGAAAAGATGAGGAATCTGGCATTCAGAGATGAACTTTGAGGGAAGAACAAACGTGTTTAAAGGGATATTTATGAAGATTTCCTGTGTGGTATGTGAAGTAGAATTGGTTTCATATATTCTTATAACCTTTAGAGAAAATGATATCCCAATAAGTTGTGGAGTTAGATTTATTTTGGGGAAATATGCTATAAGGTGCTGAATATGGCTTCAATGTAGATATAGGGACAAAGCAAAGGCCCACTAAATCTGGGTTCATCTGCTTTCAGAAAATTTACTCATAAATGTGTGTGTCATGCCTGATGTTTGGTGGTTCCCAAATGCCATTACAAAGACTGATGCCAGGCAATGGTAAAATTTTCACTGGCAGTCTCTGAAATC
>NW_011888962.1:285763-286511 GCF_000151845.1 Pteropus vampyrus
TTAAATTACTCAAAAATGAAAAATATCAATAATAAAATAAAACTTTTATAGGAAATCCAAAGGTAATGACAAAATAAACTTTACATACAGGACTTCATAGAGAAGGAAAAATTTACTCACCTCATATTCATAAACTCAAACAGTCAAGAGATTAGGCAGCTCAGATTATACTAATTGATATTCTGAGCTTTGCTTCTTGATTCAAATAGTGTATTCTTTACCATGATTAGATACTCATCTATCTATTCCTCTATTCATGCATTTATTCTTTAACAAAAATGAAGTGTCCATCTTCTATAGACGCAAAGGTAAGATATCCATATCCAGTACAGGAAAATCCTGCATCTATTTTATAACAATCATAAATATTTACTGAGGACTAAGTTATAAAATAAACTGTTTGTAAAATTTAAATTTTCTTAATGTGAGTTTATAGAATCACTTATATTATTGCAGTTGAAATTCCCTCATATTTTTATCTGTCATCATCCTTAAAAGATGGAGCTAACTACTTACAGAGCTGAAGATTTTGCACTATACACGTTGGTTCTTAGAGAGTTGGTGGCCTTACATAATAGATGTGTAGCTTTTATCCAAAGATACTGTGAGATATGCAGAGCAAAAAATTGAAAAGTATGATTTTTAAAAGGAGTCATGAACAGAGAACCACAAATTTTAATATTTCGTAATACAAATAACATTTGGGTTAGATGCCATTAGAACTGTACTGTACTCTGCTTAAAAAAAA
>NW_011888962.1:286561-301636 GCF_000151845.1 Pteropus vampyrus
AAAAAAAATTGCAGATCTTACCCAAAGAAGCGTTAACTCTGTAATTTGAAGTGGCCAGCACGAATGAAAACAAGTTGAAGTGCTTATAAATCCTACTTCATAGGTGGTTTTGAGGATGAAATAAAAAAATCTGTGTAAGATGCCTAACACACATAGTGAACACTCAATAATGGTTACCTATAACTACAAGAAGAAATTGAGGCCCAGGGAGATCATGATATGCTCAAGGTCACTAAGGTAGTTAGTTGTTCATGGCTAATCAGGATTAGAGTCCATATAACGATTCCCAAATCAATGTGTTTTTTTTTACACTAAACTGCCTCATTAATGATGTACTCTCTTGTATATATCTTTTGTATTTGTGAATCTTGCCTCCCTAAGTAAATGACAAGCATCTCAAAGGCTGAAAGCATGGGTTCGTGACTTCGTCAACCACAGGCTCCAGTGGAGAGCTCTTGCTCTGGGAGCTCATTGTTTATTTGTTAATTTTGAACTTTTAACACAATATTAAAACTGAAATTATTTTATTCCTTCCATGTTTCTCAGTCTTTCTTCAGTGCTTTAACATATAAGAACAGTCAGCCATTATAAAATTAGAATAGTGCAGTGCACCAACCCCTTCCTCTGTAACTCCCCATAGAAGAATATGCAATTTCCTACTAGATTTCTGCAATGTGAAGAAAATAATATAATTCATCTATGCACTGGTTTTTGCATATATAGAATTTGTATACAGCATTACTCAATCACAAAAGAATTCCATTATAATTTAGCATATTATTATGTAAATTCAGGCATTACCAAGGCCTCAAAATGTGATCTCAAGACTATAACAAGTACCCATAGGGAAAACCTAGTAGAATATCTCAACAGTGGGGATTATTTTTAGCTTTGAATAACAAGTTTTATATAAAGGAACTCCATTCACATTTGTGGCACTGAATCACACATACTAGTAAGCTAATATTTAAATTGTATTTTATATATCTCTATTAGAGTGTACTAGTGTACTAAACACTACAAATGGCCACCTTGATTATCTTTGGAGTCACTGTTAAGAGTTAACCATATCCTTAAAATCAGTTGCTTGAATAATCTTTTTTATAAGTGTGCCTTGAAAGGTTTAAATTCCTCTTTATCAATATATGCATTTTACATTTCTAGAACTTGTAAGATTTTAGCAGCAAGTATACATATCCTATAAATTTCAGTTTTCTCTTGATGAAGAGGATATAGTTAATACCCACGAGATGGAGAAGCTAGTAACTCTGACTTATAGGACCAGATGAACCAGTTTGTCCTTCTGTAGACCTACAACCCTAGATACTGTTATCTAGCCCTCCAGAGCCTCCCCAGCTCTCTGCTCCTAAGCTGCATAATCAGGACTTCATCTTCTGTTTAAGTATGGATCAGGAAGGGTATGGTAGGTTAAGAGAGAAGAGGAGAACTTGCCAAGCCTTGCCTTCCAAGGAATATAGGAAGTTACTCAGAAGACTACAAAGTGCTCTCAGGAAATTACTGGGAGAACTGCAGTCATATTGCCTTGTGAAACGAAAACGTTAAGAGGACTTGAAAATAGCTGGATGTAATAACCAATTTCGAAGTTTGCTGACATGTGACACTCCTCTAGGAATTCTTGGCTTCCAGATCCATCTCATTAGCCACAAATAGAATCTACTAAGCCTTATCAGGAGTCTGGAATTTGGATTGAGAATCAAAACTTTTCTGTTTGAAAACTAGGGCAAAGATCAGTTAATAATCAATAAGGATATGAGAGAAAGAACACACAAGGAAAGTTATTGTATTATAAATGTATGGAACATAATAGTTCAAAGAGGAGAGACGACCCAATGAGGCAGAATAAATGCTAGAATGTAACACATGACTGAAAAGAGTGCCAGTTTACACAGTGTCACGATGCTTTATGATCCCATTAGGATAGATATTGTAATTACCCATTAATTTAAATAAGAACCTCTTAAGTGTATAGTATTTCACCAGCTAGAGTAATACTTTCCATGAGTCATTTTTTACATTTGGTGATTTGAGGCAAGTGAGGGCTTGTGTCTGATAATATATTGGTGAAAATCAGACTATCATTTTTGTATCCTGGCAAATGCTGATGACTTTACAACTAGATTCAAATAAATTCCATGTCCGATTAATTTTCTTTAAGTAAAGGTAGAGAAGATGGGTATCAGTCTTCAATACATAGTATGGTAGAAATACAAGATACTTCAGAAAGTCTTTTGGCCCAATATTCTGAATTGTGAAGCTTTATCTTGATATAAAAATGTTCGACTATGCTCTTCTTCCTTATTCAGTAAGGCACAGTGGTATTAAATTCCTTAAGCTACTTGGAGGCAACACGAAAATTCCCAACAGTAATAATTGCTAAACACGAGAGGTTGTGAGGTATGAGTTCTAATTCCAACTAATTTATTATATCTTGCCACTTATTCACCCACCACTGTGCCAATTTCGTTATCTGTGACAAGAGGCTAGTAGAAGGGACAGCTTGTCTGAGCCTCAGCAGTTGGAGAGTAGGGATGACAAAAATAGATAAATTAGCCAGAATGAGCTTTATTAACTAGAATTCTGTCCCCATGCCCACTCTGAGACCATCTGAGGTGTGGAAGAAAGCTCAGACATGGGTCAGTTTGTTCAGAAGACCACACATCAAGATCTGCTAAGATGTTCTTATCATTTTCGCTTGAAAAAAAGAAGTGGCTATTTCGTAAGGCCATCAATCTCACATTTAAATTTTGCGATGATTGAGTGGTCCACCTGCTTCTGTCCACTGAGTGCTCAAGGGCTGTTAGTGCTTCACAGTTGCCTACAAAGGAATCCCATGAGCAGGCAGCCTCAGCAACCCAGGCTTAAGACATTCCTTTAAGTGGGAATGGGTGGGAGGGCCAGCTGTTTTCATTAAAGAAGCCCAAGAATCAGTCTGTCTAGAGCCTTGGCATTATTTATTACAGCACTCCCCACTGCCACTTGATCAGCTTTCTCATCACTTTTTTGGCATCAGGCTTTGGGACACGGTTCTCACAAGAAAAAACTCTTTCATGTTTTATCCAGGTCACTATCATAGCCTATGGTGTACAAATGTTAGAAAGGAGAACGAAAGCAACAATTGTATAAAGAGATTCTAGAGTGGGAAGGGAAATAGGAAGATGATCTTTCCATGCTCAAGATTAGCCAAATATATATTGTTCATATCTTTGTCTTGGTCACTGTACAGAAATGAAATATCCTAATATTAAAGGGTCACTAGACCCCGCTTCCCTTAAGTTTGGCCTCCATGGAAGATAGCACAAACTCCAAACAGTAATACAAGATCTGTAATAAAAGGATGAGCTATGATCCAAAGTATTTTCAATATTTTTCTGGTAGATATTTAGTGATTTTTCATGAAAAGCACTTGATTTGAATGTTATTTTATCATTTAATGTTTTAATCAACAGTAAATGGTATTCTTTTCTGATACACTCCTCTCAAAGTGGTAGAAGAGTTTGTGGCAAACTGCCATTTAAACCATTTATTCTGCTCCAGTAATGCAGTGTTGAATCATAGAAACTGGGAAATATTAACTAAACCATTTCTAATCGCTTTCTAAAGAAGCCACAGAAAAACTTGGCAAAGTAATGATAGTGACGTTATATTGCTTCTCCGTAGACTGATATATTTGGTAATATTACAGAAAATTCTGCAGCATGACATTTTAATAGATCACATTGCATATATTAAATAAAAAATAACTTTATAGTCCAGTACGATTTTCTTATACTTCATTTAGTCTATATATTTTTTGGATTTTGTGTCAAACATATCTGGGTTCAAATCCTAAGAAGACTACAAAGAAAAGAAGGTTAAGGTGAAGAGAAGGAAGAAGAGAGGAAGAAGGGAAAGAAGGGATAGAAAGAGTAGAGGAATGAAGATGTATAGGAAGGAGAAAGGAAGATGGGAAGGAGGAAGAAGGAATACTTCAAGTCTATGAAGTATAGTCCTACAAGTGGTGCTGAAAGGTATCTTCATCTCTAGCGAGTAAGGAAGGAATTGCAAGATTATCAAACAAGAGGTATACCTAGATTCAATCCTCATACAAAAATTTTCTGAGACTAAAACATTCTGTGATATTAGTTTGGTTGGGGTTTCTGTTACTGATGCAGTGGTTGTGGTTGGCAGTATAGCAGAAGGCTCTTTTACTTACTTTGTCTAGAGTCATATAGGCCCAAGTGTGAATCTGGGCTCTATCATTCATTGACTTCCTAACCTGGGACAAAACACTTATCCTCGCAGTCTCAGTATCCCCTTCTATAACAAAAGATAATAATTCTTACCTAAAGAAAATCACAGTTTTGTCATCTGTTCCTGCAACCTCTTTCTCTTAACTAGATACTTTACATGAGAATCAAAACAATTCAAGTATATTCTATGTTTAAAACAAAGAAAGAAAAAAAACAAACAAAGAAACCAAAAACCTCGTCTTCACTCACTTTTCCCTCTATGTTATGGTTTCTCTAAACATTTTGGGTAGGATAATTCAATATTGTGGGGCTGTTCTGTGCATTATCGGCTATTTAGCAGCAACTCAGGCCTCTACCCATGAGAGCACAATCAAACATGTCTCCAGACTTTGCTGAATGTCCCATCGTGGGCAGCATCTTCCCCAACTGAGAACCACTGCTCAATATTTGCCACATTTCTCATCTCCTCTGCAAAACTACTAGCTCTATTTCCTCACTTTCCTATTACTCCTGAACCTATTCTACTCCGCCTCTACAAGAGGCAGAGTAGAATTTCACTAATAGAACTATTAGTTTCATTTCACTAATAGAACTATTCTTATTCAGATGAACAAAAACCTCTCTATATAATGAACTTTTCAGTCCTTGTCTTACTTAATTTCTCAGCAGAGTTCAGTGTTTTTAGCATATCCGCCTTGAAATGTTCTCCTGGCTTTTCTAACAGCATTCTCTCTTGGCCTAATCTGTGTGGTCGGGGACATCTGGCACCACTCTCTCAATGTGAACTCACCATCTTCTAGGAGGCCAGCCCAGGCTCATTTAAATGATGGTAAAAGGGTTCTCAACGTCAAGAGAGGGCAAGCCCCACAGACCAAGCACTTTTCAAGCTCTGCTTATCTCGTGTTCCCTAGCAATCTCTTGGCCAATGCCCAGAATCAGTGTGGGAGGGGCCTACTTATGATAGAGGTATAGGGACAAGATTAACTTTCAGCAGGACAGTTTGACAAGCCCCAGTGACTATACCCTAGTGAAACTGGTGAAAACTTAAAAAAAAAAAAAAAAAAAAAAATTAAAGCCTTTAGAAATGTTCCTAAGGACAAAAACAAATGAGGAACTATCTATTCAAGAATATCTATAAAAATTCAGTTAAGAATTTGAGAGTCTGTGATATTTGAATGCAAACTGCTCCTTCTTAACCCCATTCGCTGTTCAGTGAGGTGGGGCTCCACTCCAGACTGTACAGCCAAGAACACAGGGCTCCCTTTCCCTCACAGCTCCCAGTCAGAGGGATTTCTTTCTGGGAAGAGCAGGACTTCAGTGTTTCTCATCCTTCCTCCAGTTGCCCATTGCTAAGGCTAAGCCCTGCGTGAGTGCAGTTGAGAGGCAAAGGCCTCTCTTTTCCATTCTTCCCCGATTATGGAATGGAGACACTACCTTAGGCATGCAGGCTAGAATGCTGAGATTCTCATCACCCTTGCCTGGATGTGCCAGGCAATACCAGCCTAGAGGACCTCAGACTATTGCCCCTACTGCCCGCTAAGGTCAGCTTCTAAAGTGAGAGTGTCACTCAGTCACTCTGAAAGAAGCTTGCCATTGTCCCCACCCACACCCCCAGAGCTCTGCTTTAGAGATTTTGCCTGGAAGGAGAAGCAGTCCATAAAATACATAGTTCTTAAACTCTTCCCAAAGGAACTGACTTAATTTGCAACAGAGTATGGAAAAGTTCAGCCTAAGAGTACTTTCAAGGACAGTGGAGGCTGTGGAAATTGAGAGGAGAGTCAAGATACAAGCTAAATGACAGGCATATTTTCAGTAGAGAACCAGGGAATAGGACAGCTGAGAGGAGCCCTGCTGGGGTGAGAATAAATACTGAACATTGATCTCAAAATCTATTCTTTCAAAAGAGCCACTTTGATTGTATTTCTTTGTAGAGCAATTTGTGCTCCAGGCCCTTTCTCCACCTCCACCACCAATACTCTAATCTGTCATCATGGTTCACCTGAACTACTGCAAAATCCTTCTAACTCAGTTCCCAAATTAGCAACACCCTTCTTGCTGGTATGCAATCCAATCTCTACAGTATAGCCAGAAAAATCCTTTGAAATTTAAATCCAATCATGTCGTATGCTGGCCCTCTTTATAGACCATTGGATAAAACCTGTGCCTCCAGAGATGTTGGATTTAGTGCTGACAATCTCTATGTCTTATTTCTTGCCTCTGTCACTTTCTGCAGCAATATGATATAGCACAGCCCCTCTTCTCCTCCCATCCCCATCCTAAGCATGCACTCTCTCTAACTATCTTTTAAATTTGGGGCCAGACAAGTGCCACTAGAGAGAATTCTTATTCATAAAATGCCTATTAACTCTCTGATCTCTCTTTCTGTTCTGGACATCCGCCAGAGAGCTGTCCTCCACCTCTTGACTTGGTGGACTCTCTACCTACGTGAATAACAAATCTTTTTTTGATTGCACCAAAGGCATGACATCATGAGTTTTGACATGGGAATTTAACCTTGGGAGGGAACTTCCCCACATCATACTGAGGTTGCAATGATACCCTCTCCCTCCCATCCTTAAATTCTTCTGTGGCCTCCATTCCATTTACTGTTATGATAAAGTCTACAATCCTGACATTGCTTCCCACTGCCCCATTGTCCCTCCTAAGGACACGTACAGCTGCCGCACCCTCTGCCTGAAATGCTCTTCTCCCTCCTCACTCCTGCCGATCTTACCTAGGCTGTCCTCAGTTAGTCTGCAAAACTCAGCACAAAAATCACTTTCTCAGAAAAGCCTTCCCTGACACCTCACCGCGGTCTTCCCAAATAGATCAGATGTGTTTTTCTTTATAGCACTGATTTTGGCTTAAACTTTATATTTGTTCATATAGTTATTTGATGTACATTTATCTCCACTAGATCACAACTACCATGAGGTCAATTATTTTATATTTTGCTCACCTTTGTATCCTCAATGCGTAGGCCACTGGCTGGCCCACAGTAGATACTCTGACAAACATTTGTTGAGTATGGAAAAAACAAAGACTCTCAATGCAGAAAGATACTGTATTAGTTGCAATGAGCTTGGTTCTACTGTAATAATAGCTACTGCCACCTAACTCACCTTCCCCACCTACAAAGCCATATACACTCACAAATTTCAGAGGCTTAAAACAAACAAACAGAAAAGTTTATTTCTAGCTTATGCTACATTCCCTTTGTGTTTTAGCAGGATACTCTGCTGTGTCTCATCTTTATTCTGGGACCCCAGCTGACAGAGGCTACCTCCTGGAGCATTGTATATTTTAATAGTAAGGAGAAGAAAGACAAAAATGGTTTCACATTGGTAATTAAATACTCCAGCAAGGAAGTAATAGACTTCATCTCTACATACAATCAATTAGCCAAGCTAGTCTCATGGCCTTGCTCATCTATAAAGGGAACAGGGAAATGTAATTCTTTTATGCAGAAGGAAGAAGAACCAGATATGTGTGATCATTAAAGTTCAAACTGAATTGGAAGGAATGGTAGAAAAACTCAAGAGAATCAGAAAATTGCACTGGGCTACAGAACGAGATTTGGATAGTCTGGGTGAGGAAGCATTGCCAGTGGAGGGAATAGCATGAACATAATAAAAAAGTATGCCTTAGTATGTGTCTAGGTCATGGTGAAGTGGAAAGTGTGTGTTTAGGGACCATGGCAGATAAGATTGCAGTGACAGATTTGACCATTAGCATATCCATGCTCCTCTCTTAACAATTTTTGGTCATAATGTGGACATATCCTCAGAGTAAACAATTTGGTACATGGCTTTAGACATATCACTTGCCTTGACTTGATTGTACTTTCTTAATTTCTAAAATTCCAGATTATCAGTTACTTTTCTCCCAGACTCTTTTTGGCTGGCACAGCGGTCCAGAAAGAGCTGGACATGACTTCATGCCCTCTTTCAGCCCACTGTCAAACTGAGCAGGTAAACATCAATGCTCCTGCCAGGTTGCGAATTGAATGTCTTTAATCTCACCTTTAATCGGCACTTCTAGGGACTTAGCTGAGTGGAGAGACTCTTAACAATGATACGAAGTAAAGGATAATATAGAATGATAGGTTTTATAAAAGCTTGGATGTAATTGAAGGATGTCATTCAATAAGTCTGTCCCTAGAAGCTAGTAACACTCAGTCAATACAATTTAACCTGTTTTCCTCCCACCTTACATTTATTTGTTGTACTGGCTTTAGAAACAAAAAAGCTTAACTGTTATAGTTCCCCTAATAGGAAACAGATATTTGGGGGAAATTATATTTGAATAAA
Organism: Pteropus vampyrus; assembly: GCF_000151845.1. Lineage (NCBI taxonomy): Eukaryota > Metazoa > Chordata > Mammalia > Chiroptera > Pteropodidae > Pteropus > Pteropus vampyrus. The sequence continues at coordinate 295,122 of NW_011888962.1, forward strand.
AATATTTGTCAAACAAAAACCACAATAGAATATTGACTACAAAGCAACCATTAATAGAGAGAGGTATGTTATGCTTAATACGGCCTCTGTTCATTGATCCTTTAGGGGAATATACTATAGTAGCTAAGTGTGGTCTCTAGAGCCAGTCTGCCAAGATTTAAATTGAAACTCCACAATTTACCACAGGGTGATCTTGAGAAAATTAATTATGCCCATACAGCAATTCATCACTGCTATAGACTGAGTTGTGTTCCCTGAAACATTCATGTTGAAGCCCTAACCTCCAATGGGACAGTATTTAGAGACAGGGCTTTTTGGAGGTAATCAGGTTGATTAAATGAGACCGTAAGGGTAAGGTCCTAATCGAATAGGATTGGTAGTCTTATAAGAAAAGGAAGAGAGAGATCTCTCTTTTTCCTTATGTACACATACCCAAGAAAGGCCATGTGAGCACACAACAAGAAGGCTGTTCTCCATAAGCCAGAAAGAGGGCTCTCACCAGCGCCCAACTGTGCCAACACCCTGATCTCAGATTTCCTGCCTCCATAACTGTGAGAAAATAATTTTTTTGTTGTTTAAATCATTCAGTCTATGGTATTTTGTTATGGCAGCCTAAACTGACTAATACTTTCACCCATAAATGAGGATAATAATAGTGCCTATCTGATAGTGTCTGTGAAGATTGAATGTATTACTATATGCTGACCTCTTAAAATGATGCTTTGGATATAGTAGGTACTTAATAGACATTAGCTAACATTGCTTATATGTCCTCCCTAATCCTTCAGTTGATAGTATCATACTTAATAATTCTCCTTTTTTAGTCAAACAGATCTGGGTTGGACTCTGCTTTGCCTCTCCTAAGCTATATGACCTTGTTCAAGTTACTAACTTCTCCATGCCTCAGTTTTCCTATCTGTAAATGGGGATAATTGTAGTACTGCCAGCCTCTTAGGGTTGTGAGGACTGAAAGAGACATGCAGATAAATGTATCTGGACACAGTAAGCATTCTACATGTGCTATTTACTGTCATCATTAGAGATTTGCAGAGCTTCCTCTTTTGAATTATTTAAGAAACTACCATCTCAAGAAAACCTTAAACTACTTGGGGGAGAGAGTAATAGTAATTTCTCCTAAAACTTGGAACTCTAAAAATATCCTTCCCAAGCCATTCTTACCTTTGTTTTGTCACTGCGAGATTTTTTTTTGTATATTTTTGCTTCTGTTTAATATATGCCCTTAATTTCCCTTTTTTCATCATGATGTTAGTGTTACATTACTGATTCTTATTTACTTATTTATTTATTTTTAATTTTTTTATTATTTATGCCTAAAGCACCTGGTCTTCCTAGGTGGTCTCCTATCCAAGTACTAACCAGGCCCGACCCTGCTTAGCTTCCAAGATCAGACATCGGGCTTATTCACAGTGGTATGGGCGTAGACCATGGACAGTGGCTCTAGTGGGGCATGAACCCAGGACCTTCTGCATGTAAAGCAGATGTGCTAACCACTACAATATGGAACCACATCTTATATTACAGATTCTAAAGAGCAGAGTCCATGTCCCTTAAACTCAGTTTATTTAAATAGTAATTGTAAGATTGGATGTGACTACTGCTTTTACAATAAAACTGAAGACTAGAGAGTGAGATTTTCTCACAGCTATTGAGTGGTAGACTTGAGAACTAAATACACTTTCGCAGTCTGACTGTTAGCTTACAACGTGAAGTGAGGAATCCATAAACGTATTTTGGAATATAGTGGTCACATATATCCTTAAGCTGATATATAGATAAACTAATATCATGTACAATACTGCTTCTCAAACTTTAATGAGTAAATCACCTACAATACTGCTTCTCAAACTTTAATGAGTAAATCACCTGAGGCACATGATAAAATGCAGGTTTTGATTCAAAAAGTCTAGGATGAGACCTGGAATTCTGCATTTCTAACAAGCTCCCAGGTGATTCTGAGTCTGCTGGTCCTCAGACCACTCTTTGAGTGGCAAAGATGTGGATGATTTTAGCACTACTGACTTTGAAGATTTTCTGCTGTTTTGTTTTGTTCGTGTGTCCATTGTTGTATTCACTCATTTAAATGCTCCCTGGATGGAAGACTTTTTAAAAATACAAATGGGAAAAATTTTAAAACCAATTGGTAAGATATGAATTGAACACATTTTAAATTTAAATGTTTTGGTTTGTTTCTTCATGCATTGTATATTCCTAAATCATTCACAATGGTTTTATTTTCTATCCACTTTCCATTAAATGGGAAGATAGGGCTCCTTCAATTTTATTTCCCAGTCTTTATCACTCATAACATGTTAAACCACCTCATCCTTCCTGAAAATTTCTCCTGTTTTTCTGACCTATACTGTCTTAAGTTTCCAGTTTTGACCTCCCAGTTCATGTCTCATCCAGTTCTCTAGCATCTCCTCATTTCTCTTACTGTCTTCTTGGCAACTCCCACCCACTGCCGCAGCTTCAGTTATTACTTCAGGCCTTTGGATTCACTTTCTGATCAATATCTTTCATCCTGAAGGCTTTCCTAACTTTTAGTCTTGCCTATTCAATGAATTTGATATTTATGACCTGTCAGCCCTTCAAACTCAACATGATGAAAACAAAAGTCCTCATATTTCTTATTTCTAGAACCCAGGCCATCTGCCAACAATCACCAGGTTATTTTACTGCCTTTATCAAAACTTTCAGTGCCTCTTTGTTTACTGTGGAATAAATCTTTAACTCCTTTTTCTGACATTGAAAACCCTTCTTTCTCTAATCTCAACCTTTTCATTTTCCTACCAACATCTTCCATTCATTTTTTTATTATTAAATTTATCGGGTTGATATTGGTTAATAAGATCGTATAAATTTCAAGTGTACAATTCTATAACTTCTTATCTGTCTATTTCATTTTGCGCTTACCACCCAAAGTTTAGTCTTCCTCTACTATATATTTGACCCCAATTACCTCTTCAACCTCTTCCACTCCCTTCTCTTGATAGCCACCATACTGTCGTCTGTGTTAAAGAGTTTTTGTTTGTTTGTTTTGTTTGTTCACTTGTCCATTTCTGTTTTATATCCCATATAACAGTGAAATTATATGATTTTTTCCTTTTTGGTCTGACTTATTTTCTTAGCATGATATTCTCAAGATCCATTTATGTTGTACCAATGGCGGTATTTTATCTATTCTTATGGCTGAATACTATTTCATTGTATAGATGTACCACATCTTCTTTATCCAGTCATCCATCAAAGCACATTTGAGTTATTTCCATGTCTTGGCTACCATGAAAAAGATTACAATAAACATAGAGGTGCATATATCTTTAAGAATAAATGTTTTCAATTTTGGAAGGTAAACATCACTGTTTTTAAATATGTGACTGGCTTAAGTTGCTCTGAATCTTTCTGTTTCAAGAGCATGCATTGCCATTCTCACCCTTCATGCCATTTTCACTCTGAATTGAAAGCCTTTATGCCAATCTTTGCCCATCAAAATGCTACATACTTTTAAGCCTACATGAAATGCTTCATCCTTTGTGGCATATTCTCTATTCTCCTACCTGAAAGGAATTCTCCTCCTCCACACTGCTATAATACATGTTCTATGCTACTTAAATGGCATCTTACATTACGGTCTATGTAATAGATCTATACAAATGTCTGCCACCTGGGGTCCCAAATCCTCCAGTTTTCTGGTATCACTTTCTTTTTTTTTTTAACATTTAAAGAATATGGCTCAAGCCCTACCTCTTAGAATGACAATATCTGACTTCCTTCCTTGCCTTTTAGGCTCATATTTCTCTTCTACATTTAGGGGAAGGGAAGGTTGCCACATATGTGTTGTAAGCCAGTTCACGCCACAGTCCAATTCTCTTCGCTTACTTGGGTCCTGGCAGCTGATTCTAGCTCTCTGCCTTGGCCCTTTCCTTTCTTCCTGTTGACCACTATCTGAAGCTGCAGGATTTCACCTTTTGTCCATTTTACCTAGCAGAAGGTTATTGTCAGTAATAGACTTTTACTGAGAGTTTTGAGGTTATGCAGGATAAGTATAGCCTTAGCAGACGTCAACTGGAATCTGAATGATAAAGTCAGAGTTCTTAGATATTTATCAGACACTCATTGATCAAGTACATCCATTGACACGGGGCTCCCCATCTCCATACCTTTCCTCTTGCATCTCTTCTAACAGGGTCATAAGTTCTCCCAAAATGCCAGAGTTTAACTTCCTTTGCTTCTTCATGCAGAATATTCCACCATTTTCTTTTTGTTTTTTAAACTTTGCCTGTCTAGATTATTCATAAAAGAGTCTCACCTTCCATCATCAAATAGGTACTTAAGTGTTTTCCTAAGTTTGATAGCAATCTGCCCTTAGAAGAATTCTGCAGTCCTGGAGCTATCTTGGGTCAACCAGCTCAGAGTAAATTAATTTTATAACCACAGTGCTATCAAATAAGCAAAATTATTATCCACTTATTTTTGTAGGTATCTTAGTTAGGGAAGGACCATATAGCTCCATATATTGTATGCATCAAAATATGGGGGAAAAAAAGCAGTTTAAATTCTTAATCTACCATATTTGAAGTTCATGACTTTGGGCAAGTAATTTTCCTTGGGGGTCCTCAGTTTCCTGACTTATAAAATAAGTATGATAATATCTACCTCATATAAATGTGAAGATTTATATCATTTCTATAAAATCATTTAGTTAGAGTCCTGGTACACAGTAGGATTCCTGCTCATAGTACAATTTTAAAACATTCAATGAATGCAAAAAAAAAAAGGTTACTCCAGTGAGTTTTATTAAACTTTGAATTGGGTACAATGTTTATTGCAGGATCGCAAAAGCTATTTGATACTCTGATTTTCCTTTCCCAATGTCATCATGTTTACTCTGGAGTCAGTTCCACAAAGTTCTACCCTTAATTGAAAAGACAGGAAATCTCAACTTTAAAATTTTCAGTGTTAAGAGTAAATAACACATTAGAGACATATTAGTAATTATGGAAGTATCTTCTCAAATTGTAATGTTTTCCTCTCCCTTAGTGCTAGCAATCAAAACCACTGTATTAATCTGAGCAGGGTCAGGACTTGAGTTCTGAGGAAAATCACTTGAATCTGAGGCATTATATGTACAGTACAAGATGTTCCAGATACAAATTCTCTGAATACTGTTTGAGGACAATGGTGCAGGGGACTAGATATCTACCTTTAGACCTCTGAGTCCCAGAAAATTTGGGCAGGTCTCTAGAAGTCTGCTGCTGCCCACCCCTCCCACCCCCCAAATAGGCAATCTCATAATTTCTAGAAGTGTTAGCCATTCTCTGGGGGTGAGAGATAGGTGGTGGAAATTGGGATGTGGAAATTTCCATTATGCCTTGGAAATGCATAAAATCCTTCCACAGGAAGTGCTCACTAGAAGTTTCCCAATTTTGTTGACTAATCTCTCTAGCAAAAAAAAGGTCTTTCCTCCATGTACGAGATTTCTCTATCTCTTAAAGTCCAACATAGAAGCAACTTGGTACCTAGAGCCTTTCCAGATTCCCCCAAATTGGAATAAATCAGCATTTCCTAAAGCATGAAAATAAAAGCAGTTATCAGAATCTATGATTACTAATTATGGTGGGGAAGTCAGTATAGTATAGAACCTTAAACCTCAAACTTGAAAGTCAGATTTCCACTTATCAGCTGTCTGACCCTGGGCAGGTTACTTAACTCCACTCTACATCAGTTCCTTATCTATAAAATTAGTATGTTAATAGTAGCCACTTCATGATTTTTTGTTTGGATTAAATGTGATGATGCATATAAAATTCTTAAACAGGGCCTACTATGTAGTAAATTGTCATTAAATGTTAGCTCTCACTATTATTCCTCCTGCCATAGTAAATGGAAAGTCCTTTGATAGCAGTAACTATAACATATTAATTATTTTTTTATGAATATATACAGTGACCAATAAATTATTTGTTGAATTAAACTTTATTTTTGACAGGAAGAAGCTTAAAATTTTTTTCCTATTTATATTGTTTTAGAAGTCATGATGGCTATGCTTCTAATACATGATATACATGAATATGGATAGTTTTTAAAAGTAAAATAACTTTTAATGCTACAAGTAGGATGTGTGGCTAGATCAGAGAAGCATGTAAACCAAATTACTCAACATAAAGATATCTTATTTTTAATGTTTATTATATATGTAGTCTAATTACTATTATTATTATTGTTTAGTCTTTAAACACATCTATCTATTTATGACCCAGAAGAGAATCCTTATATAAGCTCTTTTACTGTAGCCAAAATCTTTCTGTCTGCTAAGTTGTTTGACTTTGCTGTAGTTTGGGGATGGAAATTGTAAAAATGAACAAGGGAATTTGTTCTAATATATGAAGATGAAATGGTTTAAGGTCCAGACCTTTGAGGGTGTCAAATGTCATAAGAAAAGATAAGGAGAGAGGCAGAGGTAGTCCCAGTTGTAGGATGGGAGATTTGTGGCA
>NW_011888962.1:302461-307843 GCF_000151845.1 Pteropus vampyrus
AAAATATCAAGTTCCAATATTTCTAGCAAATAGATATGGAAAATATACTTCATTGATGTACCTTCTTAAAGTATGAGAATTTATATATACTTTCTCTTGGTATATACAAATACAACTACACTGGTAGCTTTCATTCTATACTGTAATGTACTTTGGTTGCCCGTTTACATCCTAGTACAAAACTTCATTGAACAAATGCAGCATAGTATTTATCACATTAATTCTGTAAGTTTATAAATTACACTTACTAGGTTTGAGAATAGAGAGAAGTTAAAAAAGGTCCAGGCAGTTATGCGAGGCTTTATATTTGAGGAAACATTTGAACTGGGTCTCAAAGGATGCTTTAAGAGATCAAAAGATGAAAGAAAACAGAGACATTTTAGGTAGGAATGGAAAAAATATGTTGTGGAGTGGGGCACAGTATAGAGAGGAAAATAATTTTAGGCACTGGACAATTTAGCTCAAATCATGATATCATCCAAAGTCACTCATCCTTCAAATTCAGGTGTTACTAACTTCAATGTAAACCGAGGCTTCCTTCTTCCACACTACCATATCTCAATTATGTCAATCACCTGTGTCATTTTCTAATTGTTGCAAATCTGTCTTCCAACTGGGCAGTTGAAGGCAAAGTCTTTGGTTTTTCATGTTCCTCCCTGAAGTCTGACTCACTCTCTAGTATTCCTATACCAAAGGCCAGACCACCTCTCTTTGAACACTTCTAATGACTGTTACTTCACAAGGCAGCCTTATTCACTGTTAGGGTACACTGATTGTTATGCAATCTTTCTTTATGTCCCATTCATCTGCCTCTTAGTAATGTCTGACAGTTGGTGCAAGTGCTCTCTGGATTATGTAGGCCTCTCTACTCCAGCTGATCAAGTCCCATGAATACATAAAGAAACAGCTATAATTCCTATTCCTGATAATTTCCTTCTTCAATACACTCATCTATAATTTCTTCATCCTCTCCCTATTTTTCACTCCTTCTTCCCAACATTATTCCCTTCTATCTACCTGTCAAATACCCATGCAAGAAGAAACAAGAATTTAGAATCTCTAAACATGAGACACGAATGCACATGTTTTTATTATCTTTCCAAATTTGGTGTTTTAACATATGGGCTGTCCATAGTTTTCTAATATTAAAAGATAAATTAGAAATAGCCATAAAAATCCAGATATAATCTGACTAACACAGAGCACAGTGAAGTGCCATTTACCCAATTCGAGTGCTTTTCTCTTTGAGTACCATCCAAGATGGCCTAACTATTTATAGTTGTTAATACTGTAATTTATATCACTTAGTGGTCAACATTTTTTTTCTATAAATTGCTTAAGGCCAGGTCTCTCTCTCTTTCTCTCTTAATATGCTTTTAAAATATTCTTTTAACTAAATGTAGAACTTTATAGGTATACATGTTGAATTTTAATATTTTTGGCCCCTTCTATTTAAAATTTCAAAATAGTTTTTATTCTCTAATATGTATTATTCTGTTACCCATGAAATTGACAAACCAGACTTCCTTATCTTCACCAAGTCATTGATAAAAATATAGAATTAAAATCTTAGACTTGAGTTGAGTTATGTTGCCAAGTCGATCCCAAGATATTCAGCAATACTATCTGAATGTAGTATTCAACCAGCAACCCGCAATGAATTCACCTAAGAGCACTATCATCCACATCACATTTTACAATTTTATCCATAATGATGTCACACAAGGCTGTCAAGATCATGATAAAATCAGTACATCTTAAAATTCCCCTAAAGCTAGAAGTCTATCAAAAAAGAGATTGAGGTTAGTTGAACATGACTTGTTCTGAGAATTATCTCCAGTGTTTTCTGCATACTCTTTCAAATTCTATCACTGATATGATTAATAATCTGTTTTTGTTCTAGGAATAAATATCATATATTTGAGATTGTAGTTTCCAAATCTATCCCATTTCTTTTTGTTTAAATTCACAATAACCTCAAATTTTTATTTTGAAATTTGAGACTTATGTTTAATGAGAATGAACACCACTGTTAATATTATATGAATAGTCATCGTCTTCTTCCCTTTAGAGAAAAAAATTCGTCTATTTAATAAAATATTAATTTTATGTCTATATTATTTTGAACATGAGACAGTATTTTGAGAGTTTTTAAACATGAGATAATGTCTGTAATTTTTAGAGAAGATATTTGGACTGCAGCCTTGGGGGAGTTTTCTGTAAGAGAAAGTGTGTTTGGTAAATGTTTGAAATTATGATTCTTACTACCAAAGACCACTAGAAGTAACCTCTAAATTTCTTTTTAAATATTATTAATCATTTCTGAACAATGTAGAGTTCAGTGATTTCACCTCGAAACAGTTCAAAATAAATGCTACTGAGTGCTCAGAGTGATGGTACACTTTAAGCATTTTATGATTATAATGGGAAAAAGTGCTCATTCAGAAAGTGCAACTCTGTGTAATTTAGTATAACTTAGTGTCCTTGAGGGTTTGAATTTTTATTAATACTGATAACATGTCCATGAAATAGAATATACTTTTTTGGAAGATAAAAGTAAGCTCTTATTAAAATCTCAGTTTTTATTTTTCTGTCAAACATCTGGCAATAAGCTTTATGGAGGATTATTTGCAAGTGTGGCTAAATAAAATTAGAACAGTTTTGGATAGTCCATATGTTTTCTGTAGGTTCTCATTTCTAGTTTATCCATGCCCTTCTTCAAGAAATCAGTCTTCTCCTTGTCCATTACCATTTCCTTATCTTTTTTAGTCTTGTTTTAGCTTATTTTTATTTTTAATGTTTTGAGTTTTCCAGTATAACTTTAATAGCATTCTCTAAATATTAATGTTTAGTAATAAAATCACTTCTCAGGTTATCGATAGGCTATATTAGTCGTCTTAAACTTTTATATCTTTAGTAACTCTAATAATGATAATATTTTAATTATTACATTTGATTTGCTGTCTACTTTAAAATTTTAACATCAGAGGGACTAAATATGAGATAGGCTATCTGTTCAGTGAGGGCTTTTAATGTGCCGGGGACTCTTCTTAGCATTAGACACCCATTATCTTATTTAATATTCACACTAACTCTGTGACATAGGCTCTTTAGTTATCCCTTTACAGATGAAGAAACTAAAGCTCAGAGAAGTTAAATAACTTATCAAAAGTCACACAGCTAGTAAGTGGTGAAGCCACGATACAAACCTTGGTAATATGACTCTAATATTTGTGCCCTTAACCATTGTTCTAAAATGAAATCTATCTTCTAACTTACTCTAGATGCTACATATTGCAAGTTCAAAGCAAAGGAGAGAAAAACAAAACAAAATAAAACAAACAAAAAAATGCTCCCTACTTTAGCTGAATAATGTGCTCCAATATATTTTTAGCAGCAAATATCAAATACTTCAACGGAGGTCATATATGTTACAGGAGAATTGTACAATCAGCACTTAAGCGTTTTCATGGGATGGTAGAGTAGTATATAGGAACAAAAATAGTGATTGTGATGTAAATATAGTTCTTTTAAAGTATGGGCTTAGAAGATAGTAGAAATAAGAATTGCAAATTGTTTATAATTAGTTTTTGTCTAGGATCATATAGGGTTACACAGGTTTGGAACTGGAATAAGATATTGGAGCTGATGACAGGGTTATATTTAGATGAGAACTAGGATAAAAAAGATTATCTCTTTATGTACCTCATCAATGCTCCAGTATAGATTATCGTTAGCACAATATTAATATGTCTGAATTTTATTTACATGTTCAGTGCATGTTTTTAACATTTAAACAATAAAAATTTATATAATCTCAATTCAGTTATTTTTACCTGCCACTTTTGTTGACAGAGACTAATTAAAATTTACCATGCACATTGAGGAAAGAGATATATGCTTCATTTAATAAAGGGGCGATATTGTTACCAGAAGACATCTGCTCTATTACCAAAGAGACCAACACATTTACAAATTAATATTTGCCAGATGACCACCTGCACATCTGTGAGATTAAAATGTGTGTCGTTTACAGCTAAAACCGCTTTGAAAAATTAAAGTTCCTAAATATTCATTAAGTGTCTACTTTGCACCAAGTACTGAGCTGAGGGAAAAAGAAAAATAGGCAAAGTCTCTCCTTCCAGAAGAAAGAAATAGGTCAGTAAATGCATGATTACCAACCAGGTCCAGTGATTTGTATGGAGTTCTCAAGTACAGATGAAAAGTACCTAAATCAGACTAGATAAAAGAATTCCAGATATGGCTTTAAAAAGATGTGAATCTGATCCAAATTGAACAGTGAGTAGTAATTAGCTAGATGGGGAAGAGCATTTGTTAGTAAAGCACAGCTATAGTTACTCCAACTTGTTTGATAATTGGGATCCAGTGCATTTAATGGAAGAATAAACCTAGAAAGTGCATGCAGGTTGTATGACATAGATTTTAACTGGTCCCTAGGAAAGAGTAAAACTTAAAGAGGGAAAGTGAGAATTGACTACTATAATCCTGCTCCAGGGTTAAAAATATTTCTACAACTTTACTCTATACACACATCCTAAAGCCAAGCTGAAATTCTTAAATTAATATTGGCAACTGGCTGTTTCATGGATATATACTAAACTGATTGTAGATATTATCAATCATCTTGGGAAGTAGTTTGTGGAATCTATGCTGAAAGCCATCCTCATTTCATTGCTAAGTTGCCCTCTCCATAGACCCTTTACAACATGGCATCTCATTTCTTCAAAGCAAAGGAGGAAGAAAACAAGTTTGCTAGCGTGACTGAATCTCATATAACATAATGTAAGCAAGCTCAAGAGAGACAGCCCAACACCTTTGCCATATTCTATTTGTTAGAAGCAAGTAACAGTTCTTGCCCACACTTAAGATGAGGGAAGTATACAAAGCTGTGGATATCATGGGGTGCCCTTTCATATCTGCCTCCCACATTCCAGGAAAGAAAATATATTCCAGCCTTATGCACTTTTGAAAGGTTTTCAGATAATCAGATAGTCAACTTTAATTGATTTTTTGAATGGCATTTAACTGTTGCAAAAACAGGTACCTTTTAAGAAAATAAACACAGAGAGATAAAATACGCCTATAATTGATGACTATAAAACTTTTTTCCTAATGTTATTTACCTTCCGAACTATGTTGGGAAATATTTTTTTTTCAAATGATGATTATCTTCTTATCAATATTATATATAATGCTGTTTCCTCTCAGACTTTTATCTTTTTTGTAAAACTGGTTCTATATATAAAAATTCATAGGTCATTAGATTATCATTTTAGAAAGTGGTTAAATTTAGAAGACTGATTATGCATTTTGATTTCCTACATAGGCATATTTTAATTACATTAAATATTTATAGCATTT
>NW_011888962.1:307893-335139 GCF_000151845.1 Pteropus vampyrus
CAGATGACCACCTGCACATCTGTGAGATTAAAATGTGTGTCGTTTACAGCTAAAACCGCTTTGAAAAATTAAAGTTCCTAAATATTCATTAAGTGTCTACTTTGCACCAAGTACTGAGCTGAGGGAAAAAGAAAAATAGGCAAAGTCTCTCCTTCCAGAAGAAAGAAATAGGTCAGTAAATGCATGATTACCAACCAGGTCCAGTGATTTGTATGGAGTTCTCAAGTACAGATGAAAAGTACCTAAATCAGACTAGATAAAAGAATTCCAGATATGGCTTTAAAAAGATGTGAATCTGATCCAAATTGAACAGTGAGTAGTAATTAGCTAGATGAGGAAGAGCATTTGTTAGTAAAGCACAGCTATAGTTACTCCAACTTGTTTGATAATTGGGATCCAGTGCATTTAATGGAAGAATAAACCTAGAAAGTGCATGCAGGTTGTATGACATAGATTTTAACTGGTCCCTAGGAAAGAGTAAAACTTAAAGAGGGAAAGTGAGAATTGACTACTATAATCCTGCTCCAGGGTTAAAAATATTTCTACAACTTTACTCTATACACACATCCTAAAGCCAAGCTGAAATTCTTAAATTAATATTGGCAACTGGCTGTTTCATGGATATATACTAAACTGATTGTAGATATTATCAATCATCTTGGGAAGTAGTTTGTGGAATCTATGCTGAAAGCCATCCTCATTTCATTGCTAAGTTGCCCTCTCCATAGACCCTTTACAACATGGCATCTCATTTCTTCAAAGCAAAGGAGGAAGAAAACAAGTTTGCTAGCGTGACTGAATCTCATATAACATAATGTAAGCAAGCTCAAGAGAGACAGCCCAACACCTTTGCCATATTCTATTTGTTAGAAGCAAGTAACAGTTCTTGCCCACACTTAAGATGAGGGAAGTATACAAAGCTGTGGATATCATGGGGTGCCCTTTCATATCTGCCTCCCACATTCCAGGAAAGAAAATATATTCCAGCCTTATGCACTTTTGAAAGGTTTTCAGATAATCAGATAGTCAACTTTAATTGATTTTTTGAATGGCATTTAACTGTTGCAAAAACAGGTACCTTTTAAGAAAATAAACACAGAGAGATAAAATACGCCTATAATTGATGACTATAAAACTTTTTTCCTAATGTTATTTACCTTCCGAACTATGTTGGGAAATATTTTTTTTTCAAATGATGATTATCTTCTTATCAATATTATATATAATGCTGTTTCCTCTCAGACTTTTATCTTTTTTGTAAAACTGGTTCTATATATAAAAATTCATAGGTCATTAGATTATCATTTTAGAAAGTGGTTAAATTTAGAAGACTGATTATGCATTTTGATTTCCTACATAGGCATATTTTAATTACATTAAATATTTATAGCATTTCGTAAGAGACATAATATATAACATTTATTCTATATGATTTTAATAAATGTTATACCTTTATTTTCATATAACAAAATCTATAATATATTGGCAAGTATATTAGGTTATATTAAATAAATACAGATGTATATTAAATGTATACTAACTTATTTAGACTAAGTAAATTTCACTGAAACAATGTGCACCAGTCTTCCAAAGTCATTTTAACAACTTATTCAGCAAATACTTTTTAAGCAAGCATTCACTATTTTCTGGATGCTTGAAACACAAGGGTAATCAAGTCACATCTTATTTGATATTCTGAATACAGTATTCAGGGCAAGGCTAAGATAGTGTTAATATAGAATAATAAATGAGGACATTAAAAGTTAGAGAGTTTAATTGATATATTTTAAGTTTCAAATTCAGGGACCCTAGAATTGGAACTGGAACCCACGTCTTCTATATCAAAGTTTAATGCCATTTCACTGCCTCTTGTGGTTCCTAGGTAATGAATTACCCTTCATTTCTTAGAGAAGGTGATTAATGAACTGCTATAAGGAGGCTGAGCCCTTTTAAAATTATCTTTCTAGAAGTAGTTGTGTGATCCATACAAACTCTGGGCTGTTCTCCACTGAGACCAGCTAAGCCATGAGTCAGCTGGTGGTGGTTTGAGTTTAGCCTGGAAAGATGAAACAGAATGAGGTTAATCGACACATATTAAAATCAAGCCTGTGACTGGCCTCATCAGCACCAGACTCTACCTAAATGTGCTAGTCAATCATAGATGTCAATGTAGAATTCGGTCTTTACGATGCTTTTTTCCATTCTCCTTTGACCTTCACCCATTCTGTTTAACAGTATGTAATAAAAGACATCTTTAAGAAGTAATCTGTTTAGTCTCATAGGTTTGTAAAAAATACTATATTCCCAATATATTTGTGGTAATTATTGAAAATATGTACTAAATGTTGATAATACCCAGAGCCATCTTTTAAAAAATATTTCAAACATAATATCACTGTTAACAATTCATAGTGAAACAACGATTTGATTAATAGTTCTTTAAGTAGGTTTTAAAGCTGAATTATATGTATATTAAATTGGCTTGTCAGATTCCAGTTATTAAATGCACTGATTTCATACTGGGAAAACTCTTATTTCCCTACAGTTTACCTTTTGACAAGTGCATTTGGCACATATTTTTTTGATCAGAGTCACTGTTATATTTTTTATTGTTTACTGCATGCCTGCATCTTTTTAAATTTTTTGTATGAACTTGACAGCCTGAACTAAATTTTCCTCATGTTAAAAAAAAACTGCAGGTAAAAATATAGTAAAGGCAGAATAGCTCATCCTTTTAATTCAGCTGTGTATATACATACATTTGTTTTCTTGTAGAAGTTGCCAATTTACATTTCTCAGTTGATATGTGAGCTTGTTGCTTAGATGATTGTGCATTTAGCTTAGATCTTAGTGTATTAGGCTGAGTTTCCAGGGTCTACTGTTGTTTTTTTCTCTCCCCAAAGTAAAAATTTAGAAAAAAAACTTTCTCTTAGATTATACTTTGTTGTTGACTACCTGTGTTTTTGGGGTGCTATAGAGTAATGAGCATAGGTAAAGAATAGAAAAAAATCTGGTTACAGAGAGTTCTGGAGAGAGGAATAAAGAAAGAACAAAAGATATAGGGTGAAATTATTTACATAGATACATTTCAGAAAAATAAATATTATGTATTTCAGATTTAGACCAATGTGATCTTTAAGGGATTAGGCACAAGCAAATGCCCTACTTTGTTCTTCCAGAGTGATAATATTCCAGATAATTCACATCGCCAAAACGAGATTAGTGTTAAGAAGTGAAAATTACCTTCAGGGAACTATCCGATGTACTCATATTTCCTATTAAGAATAAATCACACAAATATGAAGGAAAAAATCTACATGATCCTTACATAATGCAATTCTATAGCCCTGTGTGAAGTAAAATGTATGAGATGTTTAATCTCACATTATTGTGAGGAAAACAAGAATAATGCTAATTATTCACATTGCAACCCAGAAATCATATAAAATTGTGGTCTTCATGCCCAAAACAAACTGTCCATGCCCCCCAAATCTTCATGCCTAAAACAAAGAATTTTAAGGCAAATCATTTTCATTTCCAAGGTCTACTGAAGCCTATAGTTCCTACGAAGCTTTTTCCCAGTGTTCTCCAAGATGTAGGCTCAGCAAGTTTTTGAGTCCTCACAAACAACTAGCCAATGTCAGTTATTGGTAATAAATTTCAGAATAACCTTATATGTAATTAAACCATCCCTTCCCTTGGTTTCCAGGATGAATTTTTATTCCTCTTCCTATACACTGACCTTTCTTTATTGTTCTTTTCTGTTCTTTTTTTTTTTTTTTTTATTTTGCCCAACTCAGTTTCCAGACTTTTCTCTTCACTCTCTATATTCCTTCCCTCACTGGTCATCCATTGACTGACAATCCACAAATCTATTTCTCCAGCCCCAACCACAAGTAGGAGTCAATATGTCAATTCTAACTCAGAATTTCTATAGGAAAAAAAAATACACACACACACATACGCACATACATATTTTATATATATCTATCTATATATATATATGATATATATATATATGCACATACATACATACATATTATATCCATAGACAAACACAAGTGCTCTATATTATCTATATTCCTCTCTGAAGTTGGTATCTCACACTTAATCTGCCCTAAAATAAAGTCCAAATTTACAATCTTCAAACCTGCTGCTCCCTCAGCACCCCAGCCTCGCAGCACCATGATTCCAGTTGCTAAGACCAAACATCTTTGATTTCTTTTCTTTTCTTTTTGACATACCACATTCATCCTATCAGCAAAATATACCTAACTCTTAACTATTCTCACCATTACTTATTCTACCCTTGTCTAAGTCAGTTAACTCTCAGGTAAATTATTTAAATAACTTCCAGTCCTTGTGTCTCTACCTCCACACTTGTCGCTCCACAACCTATTTTCAACATGGCAGCCAGAATGTGAGCCTCTTAAGATGTATCTCAGACCATGTCATTCTTCTCAAAACCTACCAAAGGCTTCCATTTCATTCTGAGTCAAAGCCAAAACCTCTCCCCCAAGGCATACACGTACATAGCCCCTTTCTCCAACCTTATTTCCTCTGGTCCCCATTCACTCAACTCATTCATTCCAACCACACAAGCCTCCTTGCCATCTTATCCTGCCTCAGGGACTTTGCTCTGACAATCCTATCTATCTGCAATTCTTTCCCCTAGTCTCCCTCAGCTCTCTGTTCAAATACCACCTTATCATAAAGGACTTTCCTGACTACAGCTTATAAAACTGCACACTTCCCTCTCCTGTACTCCTTATTTATCACGCCTTTATTTTTCTTTACAGAACTTATTATCATCTAATAGAATATGTTTATTTGTTTTTTTGTCTATTTTTAGGATGGAATCTTGTTATATTTATGACATACTACATACTAGAAAATGTAGTAATTATTTATATTTATTAAACAAATTATTGAATTAAATACATTATTTTTACTACTGATTTTCACAAATAGGAGTCAATATGTCAATTTTAATGACTTTCTACAGAAAAATGTATATATGATATCCAAGATAGCACAGTTTATCTTAAACTATATTTAAGAAAGATGAAATAGAATAGAGATATGATTTAATGGCTTATTATTAAATCGTTTTTAATATTGGATATAGCAGAGGACAAATTATGTCTCTTAAAAAGTATAACTAACTTCATGCCAAAAAATCGTGGCATTACTCTGATCATCCTTTAAGGCTATTATTGTTCTCGATCCCAGCACTGGAATTCATATTTGTTCCACTAAATCTTATTTTTAAAACATTAACTATTTAAACACATGTAAGCTATTTTTACAGCTAATTCACACAAATGTGAGTCATTTCTAACTCAGAATTTTTATAGAGAAATATACATATTATACCCTAGATGGACAAATACAAGTGAACTATATTTTTGATACTCTCTTTGAAAATTTAGTACCTTTAATGACATAAGAATTTGTAGAAATACCTGACATATTTCTACAAAAGCTCAAATAGTTGTAATTAAAATTCTGAACCCCAAGGAAAGAAAATAAGCCTTACATTACTTTTATGTATTAAATTTTGTGTATCTTCCTTTTTTCTCAATCTCCAATGGAAGTCTTAGTAATGCAAAATTCAAACATGTTTATTGGGCTTTCCCACATGCACAGAAAGGAGTTACTTTTCTACACACAGAACATTCTTATAACTGCCATATCTACAGCATGGGGCCAGAAATACTTGAAAGACTCAATGTTTCATAAAGAGTTAAATTGGGATTAAAAGAACCGTTTTAACCATGAAAAAATTTAAAAAAAAATATAGTAGAAAATGATTCTTGGCAATTATCTCATCTAACACCTTCCACATAACAATGACAAAAAATTGAAATATTCCTCATACCCTTGCATAATTGCTGGCTTAATTCATTCTCACCTGCAGTGGCTTGATATTTGTTTATTTAAACTAGCCAAACCATTCTTCAAGGCTGCCATACTAGTCTAGTTCCCCTGATGTTTGTATTCCTGGTTTCACCATGTCATTTGGGTCTCAGCTTAAAGGTCACTGGCTCAGAGAGGTCTTCCCTAGCAACCCAATCTAAAGCAGGCTTTAGTAATCTGCTAGCACATTCATTATTTAGAATTCTCAGAATAACATGCCTCACTCTCTTCTTTCTGGAGTGTTTGTTTTTATATTTATTATACATTTATTGTTCATCTCATTACATTAAAGGCAGACGGTAGCAGCCCTGATTGTGGTGTTCACTACTATATCCCCAGTGACTAGAACATTTCCTGGCAGTTAAGTGGTGCTCAGTAATTATTTGTTGGATGAATGAATGATATAATCCCTGTTACTTCTCATATTTGTATAAGTGATTAAAAACCATAAGGGATTAAAAATGATAAGAATGTAGAACCTGACAAATATGGCTTCCCCTCCGGCCTCATCATGAGTCATTAATCAAATACCAGATTAACTGTCCTGATTTCCATAGGTCATCAGGGTAATATGCCCAGGTATTTTTGATATTGTTAGAATACTCTGTGGTAAACATATTAATCACTATGCATCTTTCATCACCAAGTGCAATCTTGCTTTCCTACATCTGTAAGAAGAAAGAAAAGACTGGTTTCTTAATGTTTGCCTTTCAACAAAATATTTTACTCAAGTATTTTAGATGAGATATTAAAATATAGAAAAATCAACTTTATCTTTTTTCTTATAAACATGATAATTATATTAATTCAACAAATGATTTTTGAGCACTTGTGACACACCAGGCTCTTCTCTCATTGAGTTTAGGTTTCTGATGGGGGAGAAACAGACAATAAATAACTATGTGGTAAATGCTGTGCTCAATTTATTCAGATGTTATTATATTCTTACTACAATTCTTTGATGTAAGAATTATTCTTTTTTTTTTTTTAAGAAAAAATCTTAGGAAAATTACTTTAGAAGCATAAAAGACAACATACCTAGAGTCACACTGGTAGTGACAGGGTTGAGATCTGAACATAGATTTTATTACTCCAAAGCCTCCCTTTGTACTTATTGCTTGGGGAAAAAAAATTATGAAAATTTAAATAATAATAACAATAAAAATAAAACTTTGAGCCTTATAATGTCCATCAAAATAATTATAATTTATAAAAAAATAAATTATTCAAATAGGGAATTTGGCTCTATGTTCTGGTCATAGAAAATAAATGCATATACATCACTATAATACATTAAACATCTAAAAATGGATCATAGTATAAATTGGACCTAATAAAAATACCATTTAGATGCAAAGTTTATCAATTATTGTTCAAAATGTTCTCATGAAGATAGCTCTAATTGCTTTAAAGTGTTTAATATGATGGACATTAGGTTCTGGTAGACAGATAAGCCTGTCTTAAAGTCGGCCAGTGCTCCTATGCTAATCCTTCAGCCTGCTTGCTGTCTAGTTCCTGGCAGATGCTCCTGTGGTCTATAGCCTGTCCAAGGAGTTCTACTGCATTGTGAATCCTGACTTTGTGTTTCACACATGGAATACTTTAAATATTTTAAAGGCAAGGAGATATTCGTGATATCCAAGAGATAAAGGCAAGGAGATATCATGGACGTAAGTGCTTAAAATAAGGGATTTGGAGTCTGTGGTGACACGGGAATCATACAACTAAATTACCAGCATCTTTTTGGAGTGTTGATAACAGTAACTGAGAAATGAGGCATTTTGTGATTGTGCGACTGGGTATAAAACGGGCAGAATGATTCTTAAGACTTCAAGTTCTACCTCCCATATGAAACCCCTCAGCAAGATCTTTATACAATATTTGGATTAAACTGCTGATGCTTCTATTGCTGACATTTTGTTGATTTGGGATTAATTCAGTTGTCATGAATAGCTCTTTGGCATATGAAAATGAGAGACGTGTACGCCCATAAAATAAGGAAATCTCAATTCCAAAAGTCAACTGTATCAGCCAAATAACTAGTTAAATCAAAGGAGACTTAGTCAATTTTTTATTTTCCTAGTCATTTCAAAAACATTTATTCATTGCTTATAGTTATTCTGGAAAACACAGTTGGATACACAGTGTTCTTACCCTCAGAAATTTCACAATCAAGGTGTGAAAATGAGACATGCATGCACACATTAAAAATTAAATGACAATTTAAGAGGCAGCATAGGCAGTCTATGATTAAGTAACATATGAATAGTATGATCATATGATCATGTGATATGAGCTTATAAAATGAAAATATCAAAAAGACACGATAGAAAACTTGGAATTGCTTTGCTTTCTGATCGGATTACAAATGGGTTGCAGTTAAATATGTCACAGTTGTCCAAGCTGGGGTGGGTTAAATACATGAAACTAGGAATTGTGTGTCATATTTGGGAGATGATGGGGAACTGCAAAGGAGTTCCTGACCATACTGTGTGAGTTCTTGATTGACAGGTTAAGACATTTGGATTTCATCCTGAGAATAATGGAGAATCATGGAAGGTTTTTTCTACAAGGAAGTGGAAGGACAAAATATGTTAGAATGATTAATGTAATAGAAATGTCCACAATTTCTTGAAACTAGGGAGAGATGAGAAAGGAAGAGAGCAGTTTAAACACTGGTTCTTAAACTTTAAAAATTCACCTAGGTAGCTTGCTAAAATTGCAGATTCCTGAGCCTTACTCCAGAGGTTCTGATTGAGTAAGTCTGAAGAGGACCCTTGATCTCCATTTTAACAAGAATCAGTGGCATTCTGATTTAAGTGATTTTCATACCACATTTTTTAATAATACTGAATTAGAAAGCTGTCACAATAATCTAGGAGTGAATTGGTGAAGGTTTATACTATAATTTTGGAAGTGGGAATAAAATTAAAGTGATGACTGCGAGGGATATAATTAGTTAAGAAAGAATTGATAAGACTTAGAAATATTTGGATATAAGAAATCAAAGGGAAAAATAGTCTATGATGCTATTAATGTATTTAATTCAACATATTTGGTAATTTTTGTTTATGTAACTGAATTTTCTATCAATTAATTCAATTAAAAGGGCCAGCACATATAAAGATAATACCCAAATATGAACTAAGGAGAAAATACAATATGAAATGATGAATATAGTTATACATGTAGATAATAAATCCAGAAAAAAATCCATCATTTTTAAATTATATTTACATATATTCTAATGATTATTTTCTACATCATGGATTTAACTAATTCTCACTCAAGATACCTGAATTCCTTTCCTATTTCTTAGTCAAGGTTCCTAAATTAATTTTTAGAAATGAATATAGAGGTCTCAATTATACAAATCTTTCCCATTTAGCTAAAAGTGCAACTCTAGCTTATACATTGGAGTATCTCTGTATTTATGGTTATCCTATAACCTGGATTTGGGGAAATAAATCTAATTAAAAATAACCATTTCCTGAACTGGCAGAGGACAGGTTGGTGGTTGCCA
Organism: Pteropus vampyrus; assembly: GCF_000151845.1. Classification (NCBI taxonomy): domain Eukaryota; kingdom Metazoa; phylum Chordata; class Mammalia; order Chiroptera; family Pteropodidae; genus Pteropus; species Pteropus vampyrus. The sequence continues at coordinate 317,336 of NW_011888962.1, forward strand.
GAGATGGAAGAAGAAGAGTGTGTGAAATGTGTAAAGGCAATCGAAAGTTACAAACTTTCAGTTTGTCCTGTAAGTCCTGGGGATATAATGTACAGCATGGTGACTATGGTTAATAATACTGTATTGTATATATGTAAGTTGCTAAGAGAGTGCATCTTAAAGGTTCCCACCACAAGAAAAAAAATTGTAACTGTGTGTGGTGATGGATGTTAACTAAACTTATTGTGGTGATCATTTCATAATATGTACATATAGCAAATCATTTTGTTGTACACCTGAAACTAATATGTTATTTATCTCAATAACAATAATAATAGTTTTTATTTCCTAGAGATCTATCAGACTATGAATTCTGATTCTTGGTTTAGGCACTATAGGTACTGGAATTACCATCCATAGAGAGTAAAATATACAATCATGGACCTTATTCTCAGTGGTTTCCGGGACAAACTGAGAAGAAAATCTTGAGATTTTTACTGTTAGGTTCTAGCTTATGTCATCAAGCTATCAGAAATAGTACTGATGAAAGAAATAAAGAAAATTAAATTTTAAGTAGAAATTACAAAAATTATCAGAAGTGTTTCCTGTCGAGGCAAATTTTGAGGTCACAATGCTTCCACTGAGATAGTGACCAGTAATTAAAAGCAACATTTTCAAAAGTAATTTTATCTTTTCTTTTTTAAATTTTTTATTTTCTTTATTTCATACCTTCCTTTATACATGTGAACAAATTATTTGGCCTTTTAGTTAATAATATCTCAATATTTTTGTAGATTAACTACAGAATTAGTGTGAGATATAATATGGTATTAGGAACTGGAAATGTTTCTTTCACATGAATATCACCTAAAATTATAAAAATTTCAAATTCTTTAGTTCTACCAACAAAAGGGGAAACATAAGGAAATGCAAATACCCTGAAGAGTTAAAATATCGTATATAAATCAGTTTTAGTTAAGGGTAAGTAATAATCATATTTCTTCATGCTTTAAAAAGATCTTTGATTTTAAGGAGAGAAAGCTTTGACCTCTTGAAAGGGATGAGGGAATTTGAGTAAAGAATGAGGACTTGGGAGAAGTTTCAGCTCCTGGGAGAAAGAGTGTAACGAGGAAAGGCTGCACATAAATGGTAAGCAGTGTCTTCATCTGAGCTGACTGCTGGGAATTATGAACACAGTAGCTTTTCCTTTAGAGTCACCTGCCTAAGTCAGAACTATGCTCTTGAGTTCACATAGACTCTCATCCCCTTGGTCTCCTCTAGGGCTAACTTGGAAACTACTGAAATTGTTTTCTGGTATCTGCATCACTTTTGTGCAAATACAACAGGGAATATTTCCCCCATAGAGAGAATCTTATCAATGGTGGTTTGTTAGTAGCAGAATTTTTCATCCAGTATTATTTATTTATTTATTAATGGTCAGCAAACTGTTTCTATAAAGACCTAGGTATTAAATATTTTAGACTTTGTAGGCTATACGGTCTCTGTCACAACCACTTAACTGCCACTGTAGTGGCAAAGCAGTCATAGACAATAAGTAAATGAATGGCTGTGACTGTGTCCTAATAAAATTTAATTTACAAAAGTAAGTGTTAAGCTAGATTTGTCCTACAGTCATAGCTTGCCAACTTCTGTTTTATTGCAATATATACCATTTCTATTATGGATTAATAGGCTGGTTTAGAAAGCTATCACTTTTCCTTATTAGGAAGCTAACTACTTTTCCTAGTATAGTTTCTTTAAAGAAATGTGTTTCAGATTAAAAATAGATAGGACTTGACCCAATACTAGATCTGGTCAATTCCTTAAAGAAATGTAAAAGGCTTTGGAAGTACATAAATAGAGGCTAGGATATGGGTTCCAGTATTTTCTAGTTGTGCAAATTTTGGGCAGTTATTTAAGATACCTCTTTCTCATCTGTAAAATGGTAAATAAAAAAGACCATGGCTACTCATTGCTGTAGCATTAAGTGAAATACTTATTACAGCAACATCTGTCACATAGTAGGTCCTCAGTAAGTATTAGTTTCCTTCTTCTCAGTGTGCTAGAAGACACATATGGAATAGAAATAAAAGTAGAAACAAAGCAAAGTAGAAAGCAGAACTAATTTCACTTTTAAGGTATAGCAGATCTTTTCTTCACTAAAATATTCATCACTGGCCTAAAGTAGTTTTATTACTACTTGGACACAGCTTTTAATTTTTAAGAGCTCAGCACTTAGCATGATATTGTGGGCGTTTTTGGTTCTCCATTTTTCTAATTTCCTAAATTGTATATAAATTATATGCAATATATGCGTATATATATATGCATACATATATATACATAAAATACTGCATATATATGCATTTATACTTATGTATACATATATTACTTATGTGCCAGATAACTATGCCAAACATTCTACATCTATTATCTCATTTAATCCTTACAAGAACTTTGCAGAGTTGGTTTTATTGTCATCCCTATATTACAGATGAAAAACTGACACTTAGAGAGGTTAGTGTAGCCTACCTACAGTCACACATCTAGAAAGTCTCAGAGCCAGAACTGATACTCAAGGCTTTCTGGCTATAGTGCCCATTCTTTTAATAATGATGATGACTGGCATACTTTTTAGAATAAAAATAATATTTAAATGAAATAAGATTACTGGTTTGACCATTTTGATTGAATACCTTCATCATTTATGGATTACTTGACCAACAGCAAAGAACTGGGTTAATAAACCCAAAGCATGTTTTATAACTGGTCAATTAGTTCACATCTTTGAACCTGTATGATGGCCATTGCACATAAATCTAAATCTGCATTTGCCATGCTCCACAAAGCTTTCTGAACAATTTGATGTGTTCAAAAGATAAGATTTCCACTATTTTTGCATGAGGAAAATAAGCTATTTTCAATGCACCAAGCCTGGGAAAAATTACTGAGCCTTAGTAATATTAGACCACGAATCTTCCATTTATTTTAAAATGGTGGTGTCATGCTGAGGAGAATAATGGTTTATATCCTTCTTCTTCTTCTTTCAAATATTATGTTAAAACTACATTGATTAAAATAAATAAAGTCTCATATTGTTGCGTCAAGTCTGTAAGAAGATAGAGTAAGCAGGCAAAAATATTAAAAACTAACATGTCAGGGAGTCTGCCTCTGATTATTAATTCTATATATATTTTCTTCTCCCAGGGTTATTTTCTTCTAGTTCACTCACCAAATTTTATAATTCTGTAGAAATAAACAGCACTTTTTCTCAATGTTTTTTAAAAGTACTATTTCATTAACATGTTTGCATTAATTAAGAAAGTGAATAACTGAGCTGTAATTCAAGTTAATTTGTAAGTGTTCCTCAAAGTACTGACTATTCTGAATTCTCTCTTTTGGAGGGAGCACATATTCCTGGAGGACAGACTAAGAAACTGGTCTTCCCTCAATACCAGGAAACTCTTTGAAGTCTTGTTTACTTGGATCTTAAGGGTCAATTGTGATACTACTGAAAAGTAATACATTTGTTATTACTTGATAAAAAGCCATTTCATTTAATGAGTTAAACTTACTCATCTTTCAATTAATATCAGCTATAGCTATAGTAGGATTTGAATTTGGTTGTCTTGAATAATTACCTAAAAATATTCACAGACTCCTGAAGGCTAATGCATTTAAACTTGAATATTTAATCCTAGAATGACTTTATACCTGCAAAGTGGGAGCAAATTCCCCCTTTCCTTATCTATTACATTTTATTAGTTTGGGCACCTGAAAGTTGGGCTTCTGTTAGAGTTTCTTTCAATATTTTCATACGTGTGTGTGTGTGTGTGTGTGTGTGTGTGTGTGTGTGTGTGTGTGTGTGTGTTTCCATACTTAATTGCTTTCTGATTCAGGGAGATAAAGGAGGAAGAAAGCAGTAAAAATAAATATACATATACATATACGTATAAAATATGTGCATGGTATTGTACAGTATTTTGAACAAGTTGTGAAGTAAAGACAGAAAGACTAAAAGACACACCTGGGTTTAAATTTATAATCTCATTTAATAATAATTATCATAATAAAGACAACAATTACAGCAGCAGCAAACTCTATTGAGTGCATAAAATGATAGGTCTTGGGTTAAAAAGGCTGTCCATGAATTACTTTAATTCTTACAAAATCCTATCATGTATATTTTCTCACTATCTTATTTTATAGATAAGGAAACTAAGGCTCAACAAAGTTGCAAAACTTGCCCCCAAATCACACAACTTTGAGGGATTCAAATTAGTTTTGTCTGATCCCTATACCCATCCTCTTAACCAGAATGTTCCATTTTATTCATGAGGAAATTGGAGAGGTCCACGGTACTAGGACTGCAGAAGCATCAGGGAACACTGGTCTAGAACAAGAGCCCTGCAATTGACAATGTGAATTATTTCTCTGGCTTTACCCATGCTATGTGTGTCTCCTTGGAGAAGTTACTACCTTCTCTGTGCCTCAGTGTCTTTATTTGTACAATGGGGATTATAACAAATTAAATCTTGAAAAGCAGTCAGAACGATGCCTGGCTCATAATAAACTCTAAAAATGTTAGTTATCCCTAAAATTTAGGTATCCTGCCCTCTACTGTTTCATATCTTTAGACAGACATTAGATGAGTCATCTGATTCAGAGATGTATTGCAGTTTTTTACACACCAGAACAATTTGGAGAACCTGAGATAATATTGAGAAGATATAATTTTTTTTTTCTCTGTAACTATCTATCATGTATTTTAAACTATTTTAGTTCTGCTCCCTTTTCTGCTAACTCCGTTTCCTGACCCTTAGGCAACTCTTCTGAGTTCTTGTTAGTTGATACTAATCCCTGATGTTTGCTAATTGCTAAAATAATAGATGATAAGAAATATTATATTCTAATGGCAGATATTTGAGAAATTAAAACTCTTTCTGACCCTAGAGAAGAAATTTTTGGGAAATGAAGAAGATATAAGGGATAAATATAGATATATGTATGTTAGGAAGGGGTGAATCACAGAGAAATAATGGGGCAGGTTCATCTTTTATTTGATGGTTACACATATCTTTTCACAAAAATTTTTATCCTAATTCAGCATTAATTTAAAAGCTAATCTTTGAAAGGAGGATAAATTCTATGTTAAAGAAGTTTGCAATTATTTTTAGGTCAGAATTCTATTTGGATCCCCTAGATTTTATATGATGCCACAGTTTTAAGTTTGTCCAGTGATTTAATTCAGGGAAGTTACAAATACAGAGTGTTTACAAATGGCCTGCTGCTTTCTCTTCTAAAGATGGAATATTCTGCTCCACATGCCTACTGCTTGTTCTTACCCTCCTCAGTTTTATCTGTTGTGTTGCTGATGATGTGGGATCTCTGCCTGTGGATGTTTATGTGTTTTTTTTATTATGCAATAATAAAAAATTTTGTGTTTTAATATACACAAAATAATCTTTATAATGTGTGTAGGTTATAGAGTAAATTATTTATGAATCACAATATTATCAATACATTGCATCTACCTGTGAGCTTCTTCCTTCTCCTCTTGACTAACCTTTATCTTCCCCACTCACCAAGTAACAACCATCCTAAATTTTACAAACTTCATAACCTATTGATTTTTAAATATTGCATAAAATATCAGATATGTATGTATCTTCTAAAACCTTGCTACTTAAGTATAGTCCACAGACCTGTAGCACTGGTGTCATCTGGGAGCTTGTTAGAAATATAGAACCTCAGCCCTGCCCCAGACCTACTGAATCAGAATTTTAATAAAACCCCCTGTAGATTTATATGTGCACTAGCTTAAAAAGCACTGCACTAAATATATTATTTTTCTTGGTTTTTAAAATTTATTTTCTTATTTGTTTCTTAATTTTAAATTTGATAAGGCTAGTATAGTGTTTACCACTTGCTTCATTAACTCAACAGAGCATTTCTAAGATTCATCCAAGTTGCCTTGTGTAGTCAGTCATGGCTGCATGATGTAACATTTTTGTGAAAATCTCAGAATTTATTTTTCTCTTATAGCTAGACATTGAGATTTTGTCTGGCTTTTTGTTATAATGCATATTCCTTCTATGAACATTCAGGTACATGTCTCTGTGTGTGTGTGTGGTGTGTGTGTGTGTGTGTGTGTGTGTGTGTGTGTGTGTGTGTGCGCGTTTAAAAGATTTTCCGTGGTAAGTACCTAGGAGTGAAATTGTAAATAGTAATATATGTAAATAGTCACTTTTACCAGATAAGGGTAAATTGTTTCCCACCAGCAATATGTGAGTTCCCACATATGTGTTTCCATTCATCTAGGTCTTTGCCAACATATGACAACATTGGGCTTCTTACTTTCTTGCCAACCTAGTGGACATTACATGCCTTCTCATTGTGTTCTATACTTGCACGTGAGATTGATCAATTATCACCATTCTACTTTCCTCTTCTGCAAAATGCCTTTCCATGTATTTTGACTTTTTTTCTATTGTTTTTTTCTTACTGGTTTATAAATGTACTTATTTTAAAATGGTTCTTTGAAAGTTTCCTGTGTTGCAATATTTTCTCCCAGTTTATGACTTCTCTCACTTTCTTAACGATCACTTTTGATGAATGGAAGTTCTAAATGTTAAAGTAGTTTGGTTTATCAATCTTTTCTTTCCCTGTTATTACTTTTTATAACTTTTTTAAATGAAATTTTCCCTTCTATAAATATCATAACACTATTCTGCAATACCTCTTCTAAATATTTTAAGTTTTTGTTTTTAAATCTTAATACAACTGGAATTGAGTTCTGTTTGTTGTGTGATATAGAAGTCAAGATTTGTTTTTTATCCTATGGCTAACCAATAGTTCTAGACCATTTGTTGAATAATTATGCCTTTCTCAATAGAGGGCAATGAGATCTCTTTCCAATATTAAATATTTACATATTATAGCATTCGTATTTCAGATTTTTATTCTGTTTCATTGGATATTTTATGTATCCTGTGCTAATACTTTACTTTCTTCATTAGAGAATATTTATAAACATGAATAATTGGTTGGGAAAGTACCCTCACCTGCTTGTTCTTCTTTTTCATATATTATTTTTATAAACACGTAAAGTTTCTTAAAAATATCTCGTTGAAATTTTGATGAGAATATCATTGAATCTAATTATTTTGTGAAAAGTTTTTTAACACATTGAAAATGATATCTCTCTCTACTTCTTTAGGTATTTTATTAAGTTTTTTAAGTTTAAAATTTTTCTCCATAAAGCTCTTATATACCTTTTATTATATCAATTCCTAAGAATGTGTGTATAGGTATATGTGTGTGTGTGTATGTGTGTATAATATTTATCAGTTGCTGGTAAATAGATGAGTAATTGATTCTTATAAATCAGTTACCCTTATAAATTCCCTTAGTTTTCTAGTAATTTATCTCCAGATTCCTTTGTGTTTTATATGTAAGTAATGATATCAACAGAGAACAACAGTTTTGTTTTTCCTTTTTCAATCTATGTATCTTCAATTCCCTCTCTCTCTCTCTCTCTGTCTCTGTCTCTCTTCTCTCTGTCTCTCTGTATGTTTGTGTGTGTGTGTGTTTTGTCTTATTAAATTGTCTAGGATCCATAGTTTAATAATTGCTAGAAGTATCAATAAAGAGCATTTGTATGTTATCCCTTGAAAGTAAATATTTCTAATATTTTAGCCAATGTATTTTCAGCTGTCTAATTCTGTATTAAACCACCTATTCACTGATATTATAAAACAACTCGTCCATTGACATTTTAATTGCAAAAACTTTATGTTTAATTTCTCCCTTTGTCATCTAGGCAAAATCACAGGAGTTTGGACTCAGATGGGCCAGAGCTTAAGACTAGACTTTGACACTAAACAAATATTTGACCTTAGGTAAATAACTGCTTCTATTAGCTTTCACTGCCTCATATGTAAAATGGAATTAACACTAGAAATCTACTATTTTAAGAAAGGATTAATAAGTACAAATTGGTAGTTACAAAATAGTCATAGAGTTATAAAGTATAGCATAGAGAGTATAGTCAATAATATTGTAATTATGTATGATGCCAGGTGGATACTAGACTTATCAGGGGGATAATTTCACAAATTATATAAATGTCTAACCACTACATTGAAACTTCTGTAATGTTGAATGTCAACTATAATCAAAAAATAAAAGTTAAAAAAATTAAAAAAGAAACCTCTTAATTACAATATTCAACTCAATTTAATGGGAACTTTATAAAATGAAAAATATTATTTTAATTTTACATTTTGTTAACTGAATGGAAAATGCATATATTTTACCATACAGTGCCTACCATGTTATTTATCAGCATTTAAAAGAGTAAGATTAAGTCTTCTTCATATCTAGAATTAAAAGAATCTTAACTATTTTTGGCCTTTGGTGGTTAGGCCTAATTTTACAATAATAGGCTACTTCTTGTAATCTCTTTTGCATCTTTGAGATTGAGAGTGACATTTCAAAGCATATTAATTTACTTTTAAAATTTAATTATCAAACATTAGAAGTTCAGCACCCTCTCTTAAATGTCAGCTGGAAGCTCTTGATAGATGAACATTTAGCACCTGAGTAATATTCTTTCAATTTTCAAGAATCAGTTACTTTGAAAGTTCTATGACATCTTCTGAGGGATTTGGTAATATCTACTCATTTTAAGTATATTGCCACTATGTGACTGGCCATGATTTGGTAGTTATTTCAATAAGAAAACATGTGGCTTCAACAGTATACTTAAGTAAACAAGTGTGGATATGACCTAGAGTTCACAAAGGGAAGAAATACCTTTAGATAAAACTATGCATAGTTCTGTGGTAATTGTCAGAGTATGTGGATACAAATGCTGATAGATGAGACTGTGGGAGTCTACAGAATTTCTCTTCAACATTTCAATAGAGTAAGAAGAAAAATCATTATCTGAGAAAAAGAATGGTAAGAATATTAGAAATGTGAAATGAGAGGGAAAAGTGTGAAATAACCATCCATTTTCCCACTTCCTAGAATAAGGTTGTGTGCTTTTCACTAGCCATGTTCAGCTTCATGAGTATAGGCATGGAACAGGTGAGAGTCTGGATTTAACTAAGAATGTGGTTTTGGCACAGCAAAGACAATGCATCAAGAAAGGTATGTGCAAGGTAGAATTATGATTATAACTGATTTAAGCTGAGTGAGGAAGGGAGAGAGGATATGAAGAGGGTGAGACGGTGAAATGGTGGTAGAATCAATGGATTAGAGGTGCTAGTGGGATTAAAGGATTATTTGAGTTAGAATACTAGAGAGAAAAACGTGGAAAGGCAGCAAGTGGTGGTCAGAGAATGGGATGCATGAAAATGAAATTATGGAGTGGTTGCAAGATCTAGGGTATGACATTGGTATGAATGATTTAGGAAAGATGAGAGACAAGATCACTGAAGGAGATTCAAAGAACTGAAATTCAAAGAACTAAAAAGATATCTATCTCCATAATTGAAATCACCAAGAATTTAGATCAAAACAATATTGGTGTGAGAGAGAAGGAGCTTTAAAAAAAAGAAAGAGTTAGGGAATCCCGTGTAATAAAGAATTTGCCTGGCTTTTGTTCCCAGTTCCTGGGAGGTAGTCTCTAAATCCTGGGAATTTCCTGAGTGATAGGCATGTCTTTGCTATTCTTGGTGGACCCTGGTAGTTTATACCAATGAGATGACACATGCTAGACCCCTAAATAGTTTGTGCTAATAAAATAACTCAGAATGGGGGCTGGCTACACCAAAGAGACCAACCATGTGATTAGCGGGTTGGGATTTTGAGCCACGATATATCAGCTGGACCTCCATGGAGTGGAGAGGGGCTGGAGATTGAGTTTAATTAGTAGCCACTGATTCAACCAATTATGCCTATACGATGAAATCCAAATAAAAACTCCAGACAGCACAGTTCAGTGAGTTTCCTTGGTTGGCAATATTCTGTGTATACTGTTACACAATGATGTCCCAGCAGGGTGACATGTCATGATTTCAGAGGCAGAAGACACCAGCTTCACATTTGAGCCTCCAAGACTTTGCCTTATGAATCTCTTCTTTTGACTGGTTCTGTTTCGTATCCTTTTTGCTACAAAAAAACTGCAGTCATAAGTGTCGACATAAAAAAAAAGTAGCTTCAAGTACTTATGAATATCTAGTTACTTTAAAATAAAATATAGAAGTATCATCTTTCTTCCTGAAAGAAATATTTTATTCACTTGGAATAAATTTTTGTTTCCCAGGCATATTTTTATTTGTTCCTACATATACAATAATTTATCTCTTCAATGAGGCATTATGCTGTAGTCTTTTGAAGACATTTTAAGTGAATATTAAGCATCTAAATCTAATCAAGTCTAAAATTCAGCTATGTGTAGCTCTGTAAGCACAAGTAACAAATTCGAAGTTTTTACCATGGCCAACATGGCCTTCTTTTATCTGTATTCAAATAGCCTCAGGCCACTTCACCCTAAGGCACTGGTAGACTTGGCATTCCACAAATATAACCCACTCGACTGCTATGTCTTTGCACTTGCTTTTACCATAACCTAGAATGCTGGCTCACTCTTACTTGCTTCAGGTTTCTGCTCAAAAGCTACCCTATCAAAGAAGCCTCCTTTAACTACCCTACTCCCAAACATCATACTCTAACTCCTTAATTTGCTTCAATTTGCTTTATACTCCTAGCCACACCTGGGCTATTTTTTGGAGTGAGGTGTTTTTGTTTGGTTGGTTGGTTTTTTCTGTCTTCCAATTAGTACAAGAGAGCCAGAATTTTTCTGTTTTCTGTTTTATCCACCTTTTCTCCAGAACTAAGTATTTGGCATATATTGTCTTTAATAAAAATTAGTTGAATGAATTAATTAATGTTGAGACAGTCAGGTGAACAGGTGCTATCTTTGTAGAATTAAGGTCACAGTCTATATTCAACATATGAGGGAGACTGGCATAGTCCATTTAGTCTCTGTTGAGAGACTCGGTATTATTTTTAAAAGGTAAAATGTGAATAAAGAAGTGTGTTATTGCAAGGATTAAATAAAATAATGTTCGAAAGTGTTTGGCAGAATGCCAAATATTAAATGTTCAATATATACAATAAACCTTCTTCCATCTGAATTCATCCTTTTTCCCTTTCTCTTCAGTCACAATGGAAATGCTGGCTTTTGTCTAGTTTAAAACAAATCCTCCCATCTATACCTTAGAGTTCGATCTGCCCACGCCTTCTCAAGGGCAGCACACCATCTGCCATTCTCTTTCTTCCTCTCATATCCTCAACTTCTTCTCTCTTTACATCCAGAAAGGGACCTTTTTGACAATTTACACAAAGCCAAAATATTGCGTTGCGGAGTCACTTCATAAGAGGTGATTCATTATCAGATGTTTGCATACTTGCCTATCTGTCCTTCTCACAGATTTACAGAATTACTTGTCATTTTCTATGTGTCCAATACCCCATAATTTCTCTCATCTCTCTGTTTTTGTCTGTCCCAGTTTCTTCCCAGAATGCCTTTACTCTTTGATGCTCCCCAAGATACATACACATATATAGTCAAACATACATGTTAATCTAAAATGAGATTAGCTAATTTTAAATTGTACTTGAGATCTTGTCCACTTTCTCTTTATGCAGGCTCACTGAGGCTTGTGTTTCCGTAGTAGATGCTACATCTCCATCAACAACTCTCTCTCTCTTTCACACACACACACACACACACACACACACACACACACACACACACTTCTTCCCATCTCTCTCCCGTCACTTCTCTGAATTATAATTGCTTATTCATGTTCATTTCCCCTACAACACACTAAGTTCCTTGAGGACAAGTATTTTTTCTTGTTCATCGATAAAATTACCAGTCTGCATGGAAATTGACAGATAGTATATAAGCAATATTTCCTTAACTTGAATTGATGAATAGAATCATTAGAAAGTTACAATTTGGTTCTGGTAGTATGAAATCTGTAGGGCCGATGAACCAGTTTCTGCTGAATTTATATCAGTGTGCTAGTCAAAGACAAATATGTTCAAATGCAGCATTTCTTAGTTTAACATTTATTGCATATTGCTGTTTATTTCACATTAGAATGAAAAATTACTGAAAAATGATCTAGTGTATTAGAGGCAATTTAGTACTAATATTTATAGTGGCAATGTTGACAATATTATCTATTATATGTATAGATCTTTACAATTTTAAGAGCCCTTCATACATCTCAAGGAAATATCCTAAGCCAGTTTCTAAAAAAATGTTGAAGACCTGGGTGAAATCTAAGACTTTGACTATATCCTTTGGATATTTCTAACTAGACAGCAGTTTGGCCTTGTATAAGACAATAGCTGATAACAAAAATTTCCAACTTTATGCTGACTATTTGGCATCAAATCAATGTACTCTAACAAATACAATAACACATGTGTGTTCAAGTATACATAGGATATATGACAAAAGAAAATTTCACTTAATTCTTCCTCCCATCACCGAGGTAGAAATAAATGCTTAGTTATAAGATTCTGTGTTCTGGATGGAAATGGTACTTTCTCTCTCTTAGCTTTTAATTGACACAGTTTCTTTCAGAGCTCTCCATCATTATTGACAGGAATGTTCCCCCATGTTAATTGCTCAGCAGCACATTAAGATTGATTGGATTGCTAGGGCAGGTCTGAAATGCATTGGCAGAAAAGAGTGGTACTGGTGATGGTGGTGGTGATGTATAATAATCTCTGTTTGGTGCTGATGGCACAAATGAATGGCTTATTTAGGATTGTTCAGAAAAAATACATTGATTATTTACCTAAATTTTCACTTTTTATCCAGATATGCTGACGGAAAGTAGTAAAACCTTTCAAGGATAAACCCAATAGTTTCAAAAAAAATTCTCTCAGACTATTCCCATAAAACTCCAACAACTGTAGTCAAGCAGTAGGAAAAATGAGTAATTTATTTGATATATAAATATGATAAACCAATGGGTCAACTGAATATTTCCATGTTGGGATTTTAAATATAAGTAGGCAACCCCTAGATTAAGGAAAGGAATTTTTAAGTGGGACACTGGGAGTGCTCAATTTTTAACTGTATAAGATCATTTTCTAACATAAAGGCAATTAGAGTAATAAAGAATATATTTTCATGAGATCTGTGCTCTTAAACTGGTTTTACCAGAAAGCATTTGAATCACATGGGTACCTAGAGTGTTTCTGCAACCACATAATGATGGTATAGGTCTGAATCGGTAGTTATTGACATACTGAAATCATCTAAGGAGTTTTTTTAATGCCGTTTCTTGGGCCATCCTCCCAGAAATACTGATTTCATTTGTCTAGTCAGGACAATTGTTTCAGACTGTAGTCTGAAAATCAGAATCACTTGAGAAATTTGATAAACAAAGCCTCAAGCCCTATCCTGCCCTACTAAAGGAGCTTGGGCCTTTGTGGTCTTAATGTGCTCTCCATGAGATTCTGAGAACATCAGAGTTTGAAATCACTGAATGAGAATTCAGCATCACAAGTTTTTAAAGCTCTCCAGGTGATAATCCTTAGATGCAGCCAAGGTTGGGAACCACTGATTAAAATAATACTTAGAATCCTTCCATGTCTGGCAGGAATAATCAAAATTGCTAAATTTTCTTTAACATTTATTGTATATAAAGCTTTGTACTAAGTATTACTTCATTAAATAATCACTAGGCTCTGCAAAGTAGGTAATAATAATATGACTTTGCATATAAGAGACATGGAGGTTGGATAATTTAGCCAAGGCCACATGCATGGGAAGTGGTGGATTGGAACCCAAGCTGTCTTACCTCAAAGGTCATATAATAAATGACTATTACCAATAATCATTTTGGAACTATAAGAAAAATTGAAAACTCTTAAAGTTGGGAACATGTTAGAAAGTACTTAAATGATTTTCTTATATTTAAAAATGTACCTGACTTGTAAGTATAACAACAAAGGAATGGTTTTTTTAAAAAAACAGAGAACATAAGAAAAAGAAAGTGTTCATTAATTAAAAAGAAAGAGAACTGACAGTGAGAATCAGATTAGATTTGAATTATTTTATTTATTCCAGAAAGAAAATTGTAAATTGCTTTTACTGTTAGTATTTGAAGTGAGAAGAGTTTCAGATAGAGGTATTTTGCTGTAGTTATATTGAGGGGAAAGGTTGCAAGCATTTCAGAGGAAAGAAGAAATTTGTATACTTCTTTGAAATTGTTCCAAATGTTAATAATACAATGAATTAAAAGGGGGAAAAAGCAGTTTATACTGTATAACACTTCCTTTTCTCTCCTTTCCTGTTTGGAAAGATACCAGCTCAATGCCTTCATAGGCATAGAAAATGCTTTGGCCACTGCCATTAGTCACGCTTGTGTCTGTAAAAAGGAGAGAGCATGTGTTAGTCAAGCATGTTTTCAGTACTACACAGAGTGATGTGGTGTTTAGGAGACTGCCTTGTTCCTCTCAAGACACAGCCTTTCTCGGGTTTTATGCATGGGCCACATATGGGCAGAATGCCAATACTGAAAAGTTGGAGGAAGGGACATTTCCTATCATTAAAAAAGAAAGAAAGAAAATAAACCCATGAAGAGATGCCAAGGGTCTTTTTGCACATTTTTCATTGTTCCCACTTAGAGAAGGAGACACTTGCACATTTCATGGACTCTTGTTACCAGTGAACAAAGTGAGCATTTATTTTCATTGACAATATTTACCAAATGCTATCTATACTAAGCATTCACTGTGGAGAGCATTGGATTTCTAACATTCTGGAGAGTCCAGGGATGGTTCTTGATTCTGCTACTTTAGTATTTATTATGTTATATGCATAAAATGTACATATTTAATTATTGTACGATTGAGTGTGTGTGCAAAATAGAACAAGCTATTGTGAGTTCTAAATATATTTATATTTCGAATAATGAATGGTACAGTGGTAACTCCCACAAAGTATAATTCTAGAATTATTTTTAATAGTAAGTGACATTTGATCTTTAAGCAATATATTAATATAAAAAGGTACAGGAAAAAATACATGTCTATATGTTGTTCTGAAATTCTCTTAGCTTCTCAGAAACATTCAACATTGCAGGAAAATACTAATAAGGGAAGGCAAATAAAAGTTGAATTTGGATTTTAGTGTCAAATATGCCTAATTTCTGTGGGATAATAATGATACATGTTTTAAAATGTTTTGGTAATTGAGCTGTGTTCTACTGGAAGTGGCAAAAAGGCATAATTGCAGGCAGGTACTGACAGTAGAAACTACTGAAGATAACTAGAGGTTTGTAATAGAAAAGGTGCTTCAATCTTGTTTTTAATAAAAGTTAATAATTCTTTAATATCAAATTTCCAATCACCTCTTTTTACAATTTATTATCGCGACATTGGTTAATGAAATCAAAAAAGTTTCGAGTATACATACAATTCAACAGTAAGTCATATACATATCACATTGTGTGTTTACTGCCCATAGTTAGATTTCCGTCACCACATATTTGACCCTTTTTACCCCATCTAACTCCCTCCTCTCCCTGCCAACTGTGGCCAGCTAGCTCAGTCATGGCAAAGGCTGGCCTCGATTTCCAGCTAGGACCCCTCCTGAGGATCTTATTCACATAAGCAGAGATACTAGCCGAAGGAAGATCTTCAAGAGGATACATTGGGCATTCTCTCTGCTATGGGAAAGATCCACACAATATTTAATCCTGTGTCAAGGCAGGAGATTGAATCAGTCCTAATATTGGATATTCACCAAGATCCAGTTTTTCGGCGACGCTCATACACACCCTTCCGGGCAATTTGGACGGGTCACATCCCTTATCTTTGGAAGCCCCACCATGGGATTTGTTGTCAACAAGCTCTGAGAATCAGCCAGGAACCATCAAACAGCGTTTCTCAGAGGACCGAGACAGGAGGAGGTGAAGAGGAAAGCTCAGGGGCAGTGGGGATCAGCACAGGGAGGGAGGCGGGGGCACGGCGAGAGGAAGGATCAGGACAGTTCTGACTCCTGACTGGCTGAGAAGATTTTGGAAAAAAGTCACAGCTCGAGCGCACCAGTCAGGAGCTGTCCAACTTTTCAGCAGCTTCGGGATCAGGCTTCTGGTGCCCTGGACTGAGAAGGTAGCTATCTCTGCCGCTGCTGCTGTTTCTACACCACCACCGCTAACAATTCCAGTTCTCGCCACGGCGCCCAAAGGAAGAAAGAAGAAAGGGAATAAAGTGGTACCGACCATTGGCGAAGCCGCGCACTGCACCTACTAGTCTTGGTGACTAGGGGAGCCCAGAGCACGTCCCTGCCACAACCACTGTGGAGGGAGCCCTGTTACGGTCTGTGACCCCTCCTGCTAGCAGAGCCCCCTCTCGGTCGCCTGAAGCCTCTGAGCCTCTGAGCCTCTGGTAGCTTCAAGTGGGAAGCTGAGCCCAGCCTGTGCTCAGCTCCAGAAGCAGCGGGCGGCGGCAGCAGCAGCATCAAGGAGGCGTTCGGACCAGCGTGGTGGACCCGGCTAGGCAGCAAGGCACGGAGCCACGAGCCAGGATGGAGGCGGAGAGTAGCAGCATGCCGACCCGGACGGGCAGCGCCGAGGGCAGCGACAGTGCTGGCGGGTCCACGCTCAAAGCACCTAAGCACCTCTGGAGGCACGAGCAGCACCACCAGTACCCGCTCCGGCAGCCTCAGTTCCGCCTCCTGCACCCCCATCACCACCTGCCTCCACCGCCGCCACCGCCCTCACCCCAGCCCCAGCCCCAGTGCCCGCTGCAGCCACCGCCACCACCCCCCTTGCCGCCACCCCCACCGCCCGGGGCAGCTCGCAACCGCTACGCCTCCAGCGGGGCCACCGGCCGTGTCCGGCATCGTGGCTACTCGGACACAGAGCGCTACCTGTACTGCCGCGCCATGGACCGCACCTCCTACGCGGTGGAGACTGGCCACCGGCCCGGCCTGAAGAAATCCAGGATGTCCTGGCCCTCGTCGTTCCAGGGACTCAGGCGGTGAGTGGAGAGCGCCCCCTCCCCCATTCAGGCAAGGGGTCACCTCCTCAGTTCTCAGATTCTCCTCGTTGGTCTATTTATCATCAGTAATCCTGGACCCAGGGTCAAATTCTATTCTGGGTATGGGGGAGGATGAGCAGGGGCGTGCCTGTCCTTGCTGGAGAGGTTACTATTCAGGTGTAAGAGACCCTGAAAGTACTGCATAAATGTTAAGTGTGTGTGTGTGTGTGTGTGAGAGAGAGAGGGAGAGAGAGAGAGAGGAGAGAGAGAGAGAGAGGAGAGAGAGGAGAGAGGATCCCAGTTATCTATACCACCCACCGCCCTTCTTCCCACCCACTTCCATTCCACACCCTGGCGGTTGGGACCAAACAGGCGAATTCAGTTGGCTCTGGTGGAGGAGGAAGAGTGAAAGAAGGAGAGAAGGAGGGTTGAGCCAGGGAAATACCGAGTACTCTGGAAAGTCGCCCCAGAGTAAAGGGGGTTGGAGGGGCAGATCTGATTGGGGAGGGGGCGGGGCATGGATGAGATGGCTTCGTCCCAGCATTGCGGCTTAAAAACCAGGGAACAACTAGAGTTTCTCTTTGTCAAGTCAGAAAGTAAATTGAACAGTGAAAGGGGAGAACAACACGTGGGTGACTTGGAGAGTTTGGCGCAAAATGTTCAGCTATCCTTATGAGTGAGGAGGGGTGGAAAGAGGGAGCAGGGACGTTGTGGGAGTTACACTATGCCAGTGTATGGTGTGTATGGAATCATCCCTGCAAAGTGTCAAAAAGAAAGCATCTCGTTTTAGCAGCAGG
>NW_011888962.1:336074-344968 GCF_000151845.1 Pteropus vampyrus
TTTGCCTTCTTTGCACTCCTTGATCCTGGACGTTGTTCGTGGTGAGGTCATTGTACCCGTTAGATACAAAGAATGAGGACTGCAGTTAATATCAATCCAGAGTAATTGAATATTGGTATAATTTGCAGACATTCATAAATTAACATGCAAGTTTCATTTTTACAGCCCAGAGTGCTAACACCTGCATCCAGTTTTACCCTTTGTTGAAGAAGTGGGTTGAACACTATGTATGTGGGTCTCCAATGGTGGAATAAAGGCAAGCCTGGTACTTTGTATATTTGATCTATTAATGAAAAACTGAGCCCTTAATAAATAAGTAAGAACTTTAAGTAAGAACAAGAGTTTTGGCTTAATCTATGAGTTGGTAGACTTTGTGGTGTCTCTTAATTAACTTCATTTTTAAATAAAACACAATGTATTTGAGAGGGTAAAGGGGGAAAATAAGATAATTGGAATAGAGGTATCACATGATTGATTCGAATTTATTTTTTGTTGTGTGCTCTACACTGATTAATTGTTCTATTTGAAGTTTGTTATTTGAATGGTTCACAGAAAACTAAGATGTATAATATTTACAAATAGCTTCCACTGTGGCTTATCTGGTAAATCATCGTTATTCCATTTAAGCATACTTGGCCTTAAAATTCTTTACATCACTTATGTCTTTCCCAAATACTCCTACATTTCATGTCAAGCTTTTCCTTAATAGAGTTGCTTTTGCAAATAAATGTGTTTTTTAAGGAGTGCATGGATATTTCATTCTTTAAAGAGTATGGTAGCAATGCTTTAAAATTATCAAAAAATTCACACTTATTTGAACCCATTAACAACACTGAGATAAAATGATATTATCTCCATTTTATAGTTAAGAACAGTGGGCCCTAAAGAATGTGAGTAACTTGTTTGGTAGCATGCCGACTGTGAGTGCCAGAGCTGAGACTGAAACCTAGGTCTTCTGCCTCAGCAAAGGCAATAGGAGCTACTAAAATAAAGGAGTGCAGAATCTAAGGATGTAGATAGCATCAAGAGATATATAAAACAAAATGTGAAGTTTATATTGATTGATACCACAAGACGTAAAGTCCAAATGAAACAAAACTGAGATATGGATTAAATCTATTTTTTTTTAATGACAGATAGCATAGACTCTGAAAGCAATGAGAGATTTTAACCTTTATTTTTAAATTTTGAAATCCTAGCTGTTACGCTGGTGTTAACCATCACAATAGAGGCGAACCAGTGTATTTGTTGACTTTGTACAATCCATATAATATAATAATAAATATGAGTGCTTAGAGAATAAAAGCAAATCAGAATACTGCACAGTTTTCAGTGATCTTCTAAAAGGAAACAAAAGTGTGAGACATGCAAAGTGTGTGTGTGTGTGTATGTGTATGTGGCACATGCATGCCATCATCCAAATGAAAGGCATAAATTGTAAAGTTAATGTCTCTGAAAAAAGCCTCATGGATGGATGGATGGATGGATGGATGATTCCTTATGGATTATCAAGAAAAATGTGCCTTTTAAAAGGCTATTTTTAGCATGTATTTCTAGATGTTACCTTAACTGAAATTTGGAGAATTAGTTACAGTATGTGAAGCTGTGGGAATGAGGTATACTTGGTTAATGAAGTTGTCTAAATAGGAAGGAGGCAATCCTCAGATATTTCATAGTCAATACTTTTTGATTTCATGGAAAATGTAGTTATATTTTATATTAAGTTATATCCAATAAGGTAGATTTATTTATTAATCTCAATGTAGAAGGATTTGAAATAATAGAATTATCAGGGGATTGGGTTTCTATGTTACCAAGATAACCAAATGAAATATTTTAAAAAGTTAAAAAATCCTTTAAGAAATATATATATCAAATTAATCATTTTAATTGACATTCCTCAACATGTAACAATGATTTAACTGAACTGATAAATGAGTTAAGTATTTCTTTGACTTCTTTTTATACAATAAAATATTTTCCTTATTAGTAAGGTGCTTTCATAAATCTGCTGCAGGAGCTATATGTTCTTAATAACAAATTAATTCTCAATATCATTAATCATCAGGAAAATGTAGATCAGAACCACGATGAGACATCACCATGTACCTGTTAGAATGGCTATTATCAAAAAGTCAAGAAATAACAAGTGTTGGTGAAAATATGGAGAAAAGGGAACCCTTGCACATTGTAGATGGGAATGTAAATTGGTGCAGTCACTATGAAAAACTGTATGGAGATTCATCAAAAAAATTAAAAATACAACTACCACATATTCCAGCTATCCCACTTCTGGGTATTTATCCAAAGAAAACAAAAACACTAACCTAAAAAGATATATGCATTCCCATGTTCACTGAAACACTATTTATAATAGCCAAGATATGGAAACAACCTGTGTCCATTGATGGAGAATGGACACTTAGGTCATTTCCATATATTTAAATGAAATTTTATTAACAATAAAAAAGAATGAAATCTTGCCATTTGTGACATCCTGGATGAACCTTGGTAACAGTATGCTAAGTGAAATAAGTCAGACTGAGAAAGACAAATACAGTATGATTTCACTTATATGTGAATCTAACCAAACAAAAAACAAAACAAAACACCGAAACCCCAAGCTTATAGATACAAAAACAAAACAAAAACAAAAATAAAACACGCTCATATATACAATGAAATTGGTGGCTGCCAGAGGTGGAGTGGGTAGGTGGAGAAATAGGTGAACTGATTTTTGTTCTTTTTTTTTAATTTAATTAAAAAAAAATTAAGTTGGAAATTCAAATAGCATAGATTATTCATTTGTACTATAAAAACATTCTAGATGACAGAGGTGTCACTATCAAGAAGGTGACATTTGATTTAGGTATTTTACAAGGAAAAGAGCACTCAATACAAATTGCACTCAGTATAAATTCCAGATATATTATAAAATATTTATTTGACATTCACCTTTTAAATATACTAACATAATATATTAAATGAAAGGAAAGATTAATTATATTGTAATATTTAAATGCTAAAATAATTAAGATTTTTACTTTTCTACTCTGAGTTATAAAAACATTTCTCCATTGTTTTTCATTGATTTTATCAAAGGTTTTTAATGTATTTCTCTCCACTAAAAGATGCAGTGGTAATCTATGTTCATATGCAAAATCTGAATTTCGCATCACTAAAATAACTGATTGACAACTTTGTCATTTAAACTGTCTACATGAATGAATCTAAGACTTTGGATTTTAAGACAGTAACTTTTAAAAAAAATTAGATAACTGAAATAAGTTTGCCACTTTTAAGTTTTAATAAATAAGGCCATTAAAGATATTTACATAGCAAAAAAAGTATGGCAAAATTCATAGTTTTACATTTCCTGCATAATACTTTTTAAAAAGTCTATTTTATTACTGATTTTATCATTTCTGTGTGTCCTGAAACTGTTGCATTGGAAGAAAAATATCATAGACCCATCACCTTCTTGCATTTTTGATTCTGAAATTATGTATCTCCCATGTTTTATGAGGGTGGAAAATTGGGGTAGGGAGAAAGTAGAAGGGAGAGATAAGAACCTGTCTTCCAAGCATGGTATATACATAAGCCCTTTTCTCGTTTTGATTTGGACCATCTTGGTTCAGTTGCCCACTTATGGAGGAATAACAGGGAAATAGCCAACTATGTTCACAAGATACATTTCTCTGAAACTATATTAACACAACTGAATGTCAAGATGGAAAGAGACTTATATTTAAGCTAACTTATCCCACCACTGCTGATCTTTTATACTTGGAACATATGTTCTCAGGGGTTAATTTACTTAACACAATAGTTTACCAACAGAATGAGAACTATAATTTACATATTCCATATCTCCTGACAATTACTTTACATTTCTCATTGCGTCTGTATTTTAACAATTACTGTCCCCATCTTCCAGGCCTGAAGCCAAAAAGTTTAAAAATTACTTTTCAAAAGCATTTTTGAATAAATAGGATATTTAAATTGGTGAGAGAGACTACTTCAGAAAAGAAAATATTTTTTCTTTTACCAACTTAGATACATTCATACATACACATACATACAATGATGAGTCTGTCACTAATTTCTACCTCTAAACTGTAATGTGGATTTAAAAGGATATCTTGGGAAGATATCATATAGATAACATATAGAATAATAATGTAAAAAGATTAAATAAACTCCGTTAGCAACTTTTGGTAGTTAAAGGCCTCAAGTCTAACATTGGCAAAATTATGTCCCTCTCACAACTAATTATCCATCTACCTACAAGTTTAAAAATATACAATATGTGAATCTATAACATGAATGCTGCTAGTCCTCATGCACAGCAGGAATGTTGCTAAGGGATTATATCAAATAGCACTATATTATATTTCAAAAGATGTGGTTATTTTTACCCTGAGGAACATTTTTCTACATTTAAAAATAGGAAATCTAATTTTTCCCAAAGATGAGGGTTGTTCACAATATTTTTAAAAAATTCATCAGCTTAATTAATTTGACCCCATACACATACATGCATACTACCATCACCATCACCATGACCCTCACCACACCACTTTGGACATTAAATGAGGAATAAAATATGCTTTGTCATCTAAGTAAGCATTTATAGCTACTGTATTGACCAGTGTCAGTGTGTAGTTTCACCATTCATCTAGTAGTGTCAAGCTAGTGGTATCCTTATGCAATTCTTCTTTCATTCCCAACATCGTTTGATTCTATCCAGAAATATTCGTGTATTTTTCCCCTGCCACTTCCCTAGCTCAAGTCTTAATATCCGTCCTCTAAACAGTTGCAATAGCCTTCTAAGTGGTCTCCAGGTCCAATCTCTCCTGACGCCAAGCTATTTTGCACTTCAGGCTACCCAATCTTATTATCCCCTTGTCAGAAAGCCTTGAATGATTTATTTTTGCCTGCAAGATAAAAATCTAAATTTCTTAGTCTGACTCTTCAAAATGTTAGCCCAGTCTCTTCTCACAGAATGTCATGCTGTTCATCCCCTTCAATAAACCCCATGAAATCACCATATGCAACTTTTTGCGATGTGCTGAGCTCTCTTTCTTTCTGAAACTGTTTCTTCTTTCTAGACTGCTTTTTCTTTGCTCTACTTATGCCACACCATCCTTACCTGTTTGGAAAACTTGAAAATCTTTTTGAACTTAGTTCATATGTTACCACTTTTGTGGATAGCCTTACAAACAGAGAAATATTTCTTTTCTTCTGGGCTTTCATATTGCATTTAGTATATATCTATACTCTAGCAGTTACCAGTTGCAATTTTATATCTGTTTTCCCCATTAAGTACATTTAGCATCTTGTGGTTTATATAGGTCCTTAATAAATGATGAGCTTTTAAATATGGAAATAATAATAATGAAACCTTGTCTTTTCAGTTTGGGCTCTCATACAGGATATATCTGAGTTCCTTAATAATCTCTGCGAAATAAACAGAGCCAGTGATATTTTGCTCATTTTGTAGGCGATCGAAGGGAATATTGACTCTCAGAGATATAGACAGATATGCATGTTCAAAGACAGAACTCAGACTTGAGCCTTCAAACTCCTAGTCTGGTGATCTTTTCATCACACTGTGATTGGTATCAGATAAGAAGAAGACCATCATTTGACTTAGAATATGAAGACAGAGAGAAATTATGATTATAAAAAAAGAAAGATAGCAGTTTGGATCCAGCTTGTAAGAAAATAATATCAGGATGAAAATAATTTTGATGGACTAGAGTGTCTTTTACTTAGATTCCTTTACATGGTAAATTTCTAACTTTAGGTTATTTGGCTTTAAAGGATCCATCACATTTCAGGGTAGGTGTACTTTGTGGGGAGAGCATTTATTAGATTCTCAAGTCCTGTTTAAGTGAACTAAGTCATTGGCTAATTCACTAAGGGAACAATTTTGAGAACATTATATATCAATGGAATAATATTTTCAATGGAATGCTGAAAGTAAGCAATTTGAAGTGGAATTTTAGAAACATGCAACATTTCTGACACAGAAGACCACAATCTTATTTTAAAATGACATATTTCCTGTGAGAATTCATTGACTTAAAATTTGATTTAATATATGTATAAGAATAGTAAAGAACATTTTGAAAAAGGAAAAATAAAAAAGATGTTTTTCCCTCCTAAGATATCAGAACATATCATACAATCTTTTAACTCAAACAGTATGATATTAATTTGGGAATAAACTGATATTTTGTTGGAACTGAATAAAGGGTCAAACATAAGACCTCTATATATGAAAATTTAGGTTTTACTAAGGGCAGTATTTATTAGTTTATTAAAATAAGATCCTTACCTCACACCATAATAGAAAGCATTTGAAATCAATAATAAAATACTAAAAACAATAAAAACAGACAAACGACAGGCAATTCAAAAAGGAAAAAACATTGACAATACACATTCGAAAATGTTGTCTACCTTGTGAACAGACAAAAGTAAAAATTAAAACAGTGATGTAATTTAATTTTTTATCTATAATTTTGGAAAAATATTAAAAGGTGACTAATTCAAAAAGAATTGGAGAAGATGTAAAGAAGTAGGCACTTTCATATATATATGTGTGTGTGTGTGTTTGTATATATATATATATTTTTTTTTTTTAAATGTAGAGTGTAAATGAAGGAAACCTTGGTAGATAAGCAAATAATATGTACCGAAATATTACACGTGCATACCTTTGATCCAGTAATTCCAGCTTAGGAAACAAAACTAAGAATATCATTGAATAAGTGAGTGGAGAAGTATTATACTGCAATATTGCATATAATAGTAAATATCTAGAAAATACCTAAATATCTTTCAATAGAGAATTGGTAAAATAATCATGTCATATCTACTACAAAGGACTACTAGATAAAGAATAAAAGATATCTACATATATTGAAATGTAATTATAAACTCTAAGAGGTATGTAAAAATTAATTCAGACTAGATCACAGAGTATGGTACCATTTACTTCTATTTTCATGCATTCTTATATTTACACATACGTGGTTATTTCTATATATGTGTGTGCCTATGTTTATAAATATGTATATATTCATGTTATGGTATAGGTAACATCTATATAATATTATTGTATTATATATAACATTACTATATTAGAAAATGCACTAAAGTGTAATAGCTGTGAGAAGAAAGGATATTTAAGAGAGGTCTTTGATATACTATTTTATCTTCTTTTCTCTGATTTTCTTTAAAAGGAGCATATGTTGCTATTTTAATTAGCAAAAGTCATATATTTTCTCCTTTGGGAAAAAAAATTAATATTTTCCACCTATTAAGTTAACACATTTTATTTGTATCCCATTGTTCTCCCCCAAAAGCAAAGGATTGTGTCTTAAAATTGTAGTACAATAAGGTAAAATGAAGACATCAAAGGGAAGAGAATAGTAAAAGCATGAAAATAATATAAGACATGGAAGCAAAAATGCATGCCATTGGTTCTTCAGTAATTGCTAGAAGTAAGTCACATATTTGGCTCTGAACTTGCTATCAGCCAAAACAAGGAAGGAAGTACTATCAGTTCAAGAATCATAGTATCAGTAAGTTAAAATAATGAGCTGCTTGGGAGAGTATATTTCTATTAATTCTGAGAATTAAAAGAAGTATTTTTCCATGGTTTTGTTTTTTTTTTGTAAAAAGATACTGTGCAATATGGTGTGTAAGTGCTTAATAAGTTTCCTGCATTATATAAAATATGAAATAAGTACCAAAATACCAATTTTTTTGTAACTATGGCTGTTTCTTATAAAACTCCATATTGATGGCCTGTTGTCGAAATGTGGTCTATTAAAAGCCCACCAGTGTTGGATCCCCAGTTAGCATTCTTAACAGTGCTTTCCTTTTAGTACTGAATGTTGTGTCTGCTCTACTAAAACTAGCTGCATTTTTCAGCTTGGAGAGTTCCTTTAAATTCTGTCTCCTATGTTCTATATTAGCCCCTTGTTCTCATTTGGTTACCCAGTTTTTATCCAGATGACTTATATGTGTGTTCTCTGGCCCTTGGGATTGATAGCTGAGTTTTTATTTCAATTTCTTCCTTAAATATATATATTTTTTGACCTGGGTGGTTTCTATAACTATAGCCTTCAAGCAAATCCAACTTGACTAATCCCCAAGCTTGCCTCAGATTTCTAGGACACCTCAGCCCAAACAGGGTCACCTTTTTTGAGACATGAGGATGGAATCAAAGGAATAAGAAAACTTAGTCTTGGTATCCAGCCCTCTGATTTTCAACATGATCACCTACTTCTCTAGATATTTTATAGATTATCCACTTTCAGTTGAATGTTTCAAGATAAGTTAGTTAAAAAATGTAGTCCTGGTAAAACACTTGAGATAGCCCACTTAAATGTAGACCACTTAAATGCTAGAAATTATTTACCCAAAATGAAGTTGATGTTTTGTAGTGATTTATTTGCAACCTTTCTCTCTGAAATTACTTAGAGAAGCACACCCTTTGCCTGTTAAGATTGCTTCAAATCCATAGCAATACTGTGCTTGTTTTCCTATTGCTATTGTTATTTACCCAGTATGCAGGTATGCTTCCAACTCATTGGAAGCAACTTAAAATCATTACACTGTAAGGTGAAAGTTTAGAGTCCTCTATGCACTTTTTTTTTAACCACCTAAAATATTTCTTAGTAAAGAAATAGCATCATGACTGTTGAGATTACAATATTATAGAAGTATTTTTAAGGAGCTAGTAAATAAAAATGAGAATAAAGGCATTAGATACTAAATTTAATCCTGTTTTATAATTTTTTATAGTTATTTAATTTATTTTAGTGTCAATGGTTTATACATAATTTAAAATTTGTTAATAAATTATGAGTATTCTG
>NW_011888962.1:345538-347888 GCF_000151845.1 Pteropus vampyrus
AAAAAAAATCTGTACTTCCTTAGCTAGCTCCAAGACACAACTATAAGAGCAATTGAAGTAACGACCACTCACCTGGTTGATCAACTTTGCCAGGCGAGTTCAATGTAATATATCTCCAGAGACTTTTTAAAAAAATAAATTGATCAAATTAGATTACTGAATTGACAATATTGAATCAGATACTCCTTCGCATGTTTGTCACAACATTTATTAAAATTCACAAAAAATTTTAGAAGTGTTTGAACCCATCAAGAAGCTATTGAGGATGTAGCAAGTCTATAAAACACAATAACGTAGACCAGCATTGGCCCTCAACCAGTCTGGCAGTCCATTTATTGCTTTTGATGCTGCTTGTGTCTAAGCATTTGCTTTAAATATTTGATGTAGTTAATTAATGAGTATTTTGGATCTTCTGTCTATTATAAAAGTCTGCTTATAAAAAAATATATGCAAGCAAATTACAAACAATAGAAGACCAAACTGAAATATAGTAAATGTCTTCTCAAATGCTCACTACTAGTTTGTTTACCAGGATATCATTCCCATCTGGTTTTTATTAAATAATAGGAATTGTTAGGTATTATAGCTAAAGGTGAGAATATCTGACGATTAGTATTTTCTAAGGTACCAACCTGAGAGTGGTTCAATATACATGGAGTTCAGGCTGTGTGGGGTTGAGCTGTCAGGGAGAAAAGATCAGTCTTTACTAAAGATTTCTCAATTTTCTTCTAAAGATGTTAGAGAGGCTCCGATTTCCCGCAGGAAAATTATGTGTTTAGCTTTGAATTTTTTAAAGCTTATACTGACAGATACGTGGAGCATGGGGTGGAAGAAACTGGAGGTGTGATTTAGGTGTTTATTGCAGCAGACTAAATAAGGCTATGGCAGAAAGAATTTTGTAAATAAATATGATATGACTTGACTGTTTTAATGCTATTAGATAAAATAATAATTAAGTAAAACGTTTTTCTGAAAACAATGTGATTAAATAATCTGTCATATTCTGAACACTTAAGATAAATTTAAAATTTTGTATTTTTGCTTTCCTGCAATCATGCTAATTTTTAGCTTGTTTAGGTGGGGGAAGGTTGAAATGTTAGTTAAGACAGTCTTAAAATACTTGTCTTCAGATGAAATTTGCAGTGTTGTTTTAGATAGATCACTTGTGCCATTATATTATGCATAACAAATGCTTTTTGATGGTGAATACTTAGGTGGATATATTTCATTCCAGGCCACCATTAATTAATTGTGTTAATTCGGTTAAATTGGTTTTCTCAACTCATTTGAGAAGAGTGACATTATAAAGCTAATGAACTTTCTATTTCTATAGCGTGTGTTTTGCCTTCACTCTCTCCCTATCTCCCTCTCTCTCTCCCTCCAACTAGGAATCAACTACCACAGTCTTTTCAGCTTTGGTTTTCTAATCTCAATTCATTCTGTAGCTATCTACTCCAGGAAATCCTTCAAACACGTGTGTGTGTGCACGTATGTGTATTTGAAAACTACCACTCTTTTACTTCGTGTTTAAAATCTTTGGAACACTTACCTAAGCTTTTTCTTGCTTCTCATTGCTTGTATTTTACTTTACTTTTCTTTATTCTTTGCTTGTCTTTCTTTTCTTTTATCTTTTTATTTTTCTTTTAAACCAGTAAGTTGGTATTTTATTACTTCTTGATTACCCAAACCTTTTTTTTATTAAGGTAAAATTGATAAATAACATTATATAAGTTTCAGGTGTACAACATTAAAATTCAACATCTGTATAAATTACAAAGTGATCACCTCCAAATTCTAGTTACCGTCTTTAACCATGAAATTGACTCCCTTTACTAATTTTGACCATCTCCCAACCTCTTCCCTTCTGGTAACCACCAATGTGTTTTCTGTGCTTATGTGTTTAATTTCTTTCTTTCTTTTTTTTTTTGTTCATTTCTTTGTTGGTTTCCTTATTTTTTACATTTCGCATATGAGTAAAATCACATGGCATTTGTCTTTCTCCATCTATTTCACCTAACATAATCCTCTCAAGGTCCATCTGTGTTGTCGCAAATGGCAAGATTTTATTCTCTTTTGTGGCTGAATAGTATTTCATTGTATATTTATGTGGTATATTTATACTACATCTTTTTTACCCATTTGTCCAGCAATGAACACTTATATTATGGCTATTGTAAATAATGCTGCAATAGACATACGGTTGCATATACCTTTTGAATTAATGTTCTTGTATTTTTTTTTTTCAGGTGAGGCAACCCTTGGTTAACCTCACAGATCCCAAGGACCTTCTCAGTTTACGATCTCTTATTTTTTATTTTTATGCCTATAGCACCTGGTCTTCCTAGGTGGT
>NW_011888962.1:347938-350141 GCF_000151845.1 Pteropus vampyrus
GTGTTTAAAATCTTTGGAACACTTACCTAAGCTTTTTCTTGCTTCTCATTGCTTGTATTTTACTTTACTTTTCTTTATTCTTTGCTTGTCTTTCTTTTCTTTTATCTTTTTCTTTTTCTTTTAAACCAGTAAGTTGGTATTTTATTACTTCTTGATTACCCAAACCTTTTTTTTATTAAGGTAAAATTGATAAATAACATTATATAAGTTTCAGGTGTACAACATTAAAATTCAACATCTGTATAAATTACAAAGTGATCACCTCCAAATTCTAGTTACCGTCTTTAACCATGAAATTGACTCCCTTTACTAATTTTGACCATCTCCCAACCTCTTCCCTTCTGGTAACCACCAATGTGTTTTCTGTGCTTATGTGTTTAATTTCTTTCTTTCTTTTTTTTTTTGTTCATTTCTTTGTTGGTTTCCTTATTTTTTACATTTCGCATATGAGTAAAATCACATGGCATTTGTCTTTCTCCATCTATTTCACCTAACATAATCCTCTCAAGGTCCATCTGTGTTGTCGCAAATGGCAAGATTTTATTCTCTTTTGTGGCTGAATAGTATTTCATTGTATATTTATGTGGTATATTTATACTACATCTTTTTTACCCATTTGTCCAGCAATGAACACTTATATTATGGCTATTGTAAATAATGCTGCAATAGACATACGGTTGCATATACCTTTTGAATTAATGTTCTTGTATTTTTTTTTTCAGGTGAGGCAACCCTTGGTTAACCTCACAGATCCCAAGGACCTTCTCAGTTTACGATCTCTTATTTTTTATTTTTATGCCTATAGCACCTGGTCTTCCTAGGTGGTCTCCCATCCAAGTACTAACCAGGCCTGACCCTGCTTAGCTCCCGAGATCCGACAGGATTGGGCTTGTTCAGAGTGGCATGGCAGTAGACTATTTTTTGGATAAATGCCCAAAAGTAGAATAGTTAGATATGTAATTCTAGTCTTAATTTTATGAAGAACCTCCATATCTTTTTCCCTGAACCAATTTATATGCAGTTTATGTCTACCAATAGTGCTCAAGGGTTTCCTTTTCTTCACATCCTCACCAATACTTGTTATTTTTTCTGTTTAATAATAGCCATTCTGACAAGTGTGAGGTGCTATCTCATTGTGGTTTTGAATTGCATTTCTCTGATGGTTAGTGATGTTCAGCATCTTTTTATATATCTATTGGCCATCTGTATGTCTCTTTAGAAAAAATGTCTATTAAGATACTCTGCCCAATTTTTAATTGGACTGTTTCGTTTTCATGTTGTTGAGTTGTATTAGTTCTTTATTTATTTTGGATGTTAACTTTTTTTGTATATATGATTTGCAAATATCTCCTACAGTTGAGTAGGTTGCCCTTTTGTTTTAATGTTACTTTTCTTCAATGTGCAGAAACTTTCTAGTTTGATGTAATTCTTTTTGTTTATTTTTTCTTTTGTTTCCCTTGCCTTTAAAATCAGATAGACAAAAACGTGGCTAAGACCGATGTCCAGGAGCTTACTACCTATGTTTTCTTCTAGATATTTTTGGGTTTCAAGTTTTACTTTCAAGTTTAATTCACTTTAAGTTAATTTTTGTGTATAGTGTAAGGTAGTGGTCTAGTTTCATTCTTTTGCATGTGGCTGTCCAGTTTCCTAGTACCATTTATTGAAGAGACTGTTCTTTCTCTGTTGTATGTTCTTGGATCTTTTATTGTAAGTCAGTTGTCCGTATATGTGTGGGTTTAGTTCAGGGCTCTCCATTTTGTTCCATTGAATTGTGTGTCTGTTTTTATGCAAATACTATACTTTATTACTGTAGCTTCCTAATGTAGTTTGAAATCAAGGTACATGATACCTCCAGCTTTATTCTTTCTCAAGATCATTTTGGTTATTAGGAATCTTTCGTAGCTCCATACATATTTTAGAATTATTTGTCTTAGTTCTGTGAAAATTGACATTGAAATTTTACTAGAGATTGTATTTTATCTGTTGATCGTTTTGGGTTGTATAGACATTTTAACAATATTTTTCCAATCTATAAGCACAGAGTACCTTTCCATTTATTTGTATCTTCATCAATTTATTTTATCAGTATCTTACAGTTTACAGTTGATAAGCCTTTCACCTCCTTGGTTAAATTTATGCCTAGGTATTTTATTTTTTTAGGTACAATTATAAATGAGACGTTTTCTTAATTTCTCTTTCTGAT
>NW_011888962.1:351141-356671 GCF_000151845.1 Pteropus vampyrus
TTGTCTCTAAGTATTTTTTTATTTCCTTTTGAATTTCATCAATGTTCCATTGGTAGTTCAGTAACATGATATTTAATCACATTTTTGTGGGTTTTTTTTCAGTTTTCTTTTTGTAATTGATTTCTAGTTTCATACTATTGTAATCAGAGATGATACTTGATATGACTTTCATCTTCTTAAATTTATTAAAACTTGTTTTGTGACCTAACATGTTATCCATTCTGGAGAATGTTCCATGTGCGCTTGAGAAGAATGTGTATTCTGCTGCTTTTGGATGAAATGTTCTTTATATAGCTACTAAATTCATCTGCTCTAATGTGTTATATAAGGTCAATGTTTCTTTATTAATTTTCTGTCTAGATGATTGATTAATTGATAAGTGGAATGTTAAAGTCCCCTATTATTATCATAATGCTGTCGATGTCTCCCTTTAGAGTCCTTAATATTTGCTTTCTATATTTTGCAGCTCTTATGAATTTATAATTGTTATATCTTCTTGCTAGATTGGCTCATTTATCATTATATAAGGCTGTTCTCTGTCTTTTATTAGAGTATTTGTTATAAAGCCAATTTTTTTATGATGTGAGTGTAGGTACATCAGCGTTCTTTTCATTTGTATTTGCGTGGAACATTTCTCTCCTACTCTTCATTTTAAGTCTCTGTTTGTCCTTAATTCTGAAGTGAGTCTCTTGTAGGCAGCCCATAGGTGGATCTTATTTTTAAACCCATTCAGACACTCTATGTATTTTTATTATAAAATTTATTCCATTTGCATTTAAAGTAACTATTGATAGATATGTACTTATTGCCGTTTTATTAATTGGTTTCTGGCTGTTTTCACAGTTCCTCTGTGTTTCTTTATTCTTCTCTTTCTCTCTTCCCTGTGGTTCGATGGCTTTCTTTAGTATTATATTTAGACTTTTTTCTGTTTCTTTTGTGTATTTGCTATAAGTTTTTGCTTTGTGGTTACCATGTGGTTCACCTACAACATTCTATGTATATAATGGTCTGTGTTTAGTTGCTAGCAAATTAAATTTGAATACGTCCCAAAACTTTACATCTTCATTCCTCCCCACCACATTTTATATTTTTGAAGTCACATTTAACATCATTTTATTGTAGGCATCCTTTAACTAATTATTGTGGTTTTAGTTAATTTCACTACTTTTGTCTTTTAACCTTCATACTTGCTTTTTAAGTCATATGTACCTTTACTACATATTTACCTTTACCAGTGAGATTTTTACTTTCCTATGTTTCCTCGTCATTAATTAGTACCATTACTTTTCAACTTAAAGAAGTCCCTTTGACATTTTTTGTATGGTGAGTTTAGTGGTAACATACTGCTTCAGGTTTTGCTTGTCTGAAAAACTCAATCTCTCCTTCAATTCTGAATAACTTTTCCAGGTAGAAAATTCTTGGAAGATTTTTCCTTTTTAGCACTTTGTATATATTGTGTCACTCTCTTCTGGACTGCAGAGTTTCTACTGATAGCCTAATCTGGTTTCTCTTTTATATAACAAGTTGTTTTCTCTTGCTGTTTTTAAGATTCTCTCTTTATATTTACTTTTGCCATTTTACCTCTAATTTGTCTTGATATGGATCTCTTGTGTTTTTCTTGTTTGGAATTCTCTGTCCTGAACCTGTATGTTTATTTTTTCCTTCTGAGTAGGGAAGTTTTCAGCCATTATGACTTCGAATAATTTTTCTGGCCTTTTCTTTCTCTTCCTCTTCTTCTGGGACCATTAGATTAAGAATGTTATTCTGCTTGATGTTGTCAAAAAGGTCCCTTAAGCTATCTTCACTTTTTAAAATTGTTTTTTCTTTTTGCTGCTCTGTTCGTGTGAATTCCATTGATTAGTACTCCGGTTTGCTAATTCATTCTGTGCTTCATCCAGTATGCTGTTGAATCCCTCTAGTATATTTTTTAGTTCAACTATTCTTCAGCTATGTAACTTCTGTCTAGAATTTATTATATTTTCTATATCTTTGTTAAAGATCTTACTGTGTTCATCCATTCTTCTCCTGAATTCAGTGAGCATGTTTATGACCATCACCTGGAACTCTTTATCAGGTAAATTTCTTGTCATCATTCATTAATGTCTTTCTCTGAGGTTTTGTCTTGTTCTTTCATTTGGAACATATTCGTTCATCTCTTTATTTTGTGTTTATTTCTGTGTATTAGGCAAATCAACTACCTCTCCCAGTCACAAAGTTACTTGAAGGAGTAACTTTGCATAAAAGATGTCACATGTGGCCCAGAAGCATTATTCCTCTCCCCACCACCATCACAGCTGGGCACTAGAGGAGCATCACCTGTGTTGGCTGAGAGCACCTGCCTGCTTTGGGGGGGGGGGGCTACAGCTGCAGTGTGGGGGTTTCTAGGGCCTCTCAGTGGGGTAGTCCCACAGGATTTAGCAGGAGACTTCCAAAATGGAGACTTCCAGTGCTGGCATTAGCAAGGTAGAATAAGAATGCAAAAATGGCACCTACCAGTGTCTTCTTTACTGGACAGAGTCCCAGCTGTTTCCTGTCTCTCCATCAGATGCTTTAAGATTAGTAACTAAGTCTCTTTCACATATGGTCTAGGCAGTTTTCAAACTGATGTTTTTGCATTGGGTCCCAGAGTGAATGAGTCTCCATGCAAGCCCTTTAGGAGTGGGTTCTCCATTCCCTACATTTCTGATTTCCCTAGATGTTATCCCCATTGTTTTTCAAAGCTATGCGGGTTTGCCTTTGCAGGATCTGAGGGTTTGGGATGCCTGATGTAGAGCACAAAGCCCTCACCCTCAGGGAAAAGTTCCATATTTTTGAGATCCCTCACAAGTGTGTATTTATATACCTGGGGTTGGTTGTGGTTGTTATTTCGTGTGTGTGTGTGTGTGTGTGTGTGTGTGTGTGTGTGTGTAAGACCATTTCTCTGCCTCTCCTACCCATCTCGATGCTGCTCTTTTATCTTTTGTTGTGGAGGCTCTGTTTTCTGGTCTTTTTCAGAGGAAATTACTTCATATATATATTGTAAATTTGTTGTACTCATGGAAGAGAGTGAGTTCAGGATCTTTCTATGCCAACAATTTGTGTTTTTTTAAATAGCTACTATGGTTTTTATCTCTTGTGAAGTATATTTTTATATAATCTGCCAAGCCTTTGCATTTGATATACTTCTTGTAAACAAACAAATAAACCAAACAGTAACAATAAATACCCTCTGCTCTTTTTTTGTTTGTTTGTTTCTCTTTCTGAAAGTTTATTTTCTTGAGGAAATGAACTATTTCTCTATTTCTCTATTCTTATGAACTATACTTGAAAAGAATAATTTCTTAACTTTTCATTTTCTTAGAATTTAGATGCTTTGTTCCCTTATCAAGTCATAAATATGATCAAAACAAAGAGGTTTGCTTTCAAACTTTTTTAATTTTTGTATTTTTATATATTTTATATGTATGTGTGTGTGTGTGTGTGTGTGTATTCTTTATATATTTTCATACCACCACTAATCTATATTAAAATTAGTATGTATTTCTTTTCTTTTTGCCTATCTTTTTCCTTTCTCCTCATCTTATCACTTACTATTAGGATAAGTATGCAATCATTATTTTCCCCTTACATCTTTCTAAGGTAATATTAAGAGTAGCCATGTATAAAGTTTAAATAATTTTGTATGTGCTTTAACATATGCTATCCAAGCTGACTCCCATATAGAAGAGTTTTAAGCCAAAAAAAAAAAAAAACCATAATATATTCTAGAAAGATTCCTCTGATGGCATCATAGAGGGGGAAGAAGTATAGAGCAAGACTGGAGGTGAGGAGTTCATTTGAGACATTCTGAAGAAAATTCATGAGGAAAGGTCAGAAAGGCATAAACTAGAGCAGCAGAAAACTAAAGATGACATTAATAGGCTAACTTTGTCCATTCTTAATGGTCAATTGGAAGAAGATGGATGGATGAGGAATAGAGCAGAGATAGAAATCTTAGGCTCTATACCTGGCAATCTGGGTGGGTGATGGTACCACTAATCAGGTCAGCTAAAGACAGTTTATGAATTCAGTCTGAGTTTGCCTGTGAAAATATGCATAGAAATGTCTAGTAGATAAGTGTTGTCGCCATCATCATCATCATCATCATTGACACCATTATCATCATTATCATCATATCCTCAGCATACTGTTTATTAAATAATTCTCTAGGCTTGTTACTCTTGGGAAGTAGATCATATGAGGTCAATACTATTACCTCTATATGCAGACCTGGAAAATGATATTTAGCAGGATTATAAAGATGTAGATTCATCTAGCTCAAAGCCAGAATCCTCTGACTCCAATGTTCTAATTCTTTCAACATTTCAGATGTCAGATGAATGGAAGAATGGTGTCAATTAGTTTAGAAGTTCCTAGAGGAATATAATAGGTATCATAAGAGCACACAAAGAAGAGATGTCCCTGGAGAAGAGGACAGGAGCCATGGGAATATCAAATAGAAATATCAGAAGTTGAGGCAGTGATTGAACCTAAGGAGGAATCCTAGTCTTGTGCTTTATCATCCAAAACATGGGTTCCTCACTGTGTTCATTTGAAATGTGGACTCTGGAGAGAGGGCAGTTTGTCATCTTGGATGTATAAGAAAACAAGCTTTCTGCTATGACTTCTATATCAGGAGCAGAGCAGGGAATTTGTGGACATATAATCAAATTATGCATGTGGAATCCCTAATCATTAATATATGGAAGGGAAGATTATCAGATACCAGGAGCTTTCTATGTTAACTGGCAAGAGAAGCTATTTATGGATTTTTATACCCTGTGTACTTATCAGGTCAAACCTCAAATGCTGCCCCATAGAATTTCTCTTTAAAGAATCTGTTCGCTTCCTTGCCTAAAAAGAAAAAATAATCATAGCGTCAGTTTTGTTTTTTTAAAAAAAAAAAAAGTGGAAGTTTATTCACTTCACAGTAAAGTAAACGTACCATTTGCTTTACATTAGTTCTGTCTATATGAGAATGGGAGGAGGGGGCCACCAAGTCAGTCTGGAAAGTCCTGGGAATGATTGAAGGTAGGAGAGAGAAACTGTGACACTTGGACAATAACCCAGTCCTGGCATCACATTTCTTTGTATGAAAAAGAATGTAGTATTGCTGGTTATTTTTTACATAAAATATTACTTTGGAGTCTTCAAATACTTTTACTTTTTAAAATGTATCAGAAATACCCAGTAGAGAGAAGAGAAACACAGTAGATCTATTTCCTTCCATAAATATTATCACTCTTGGGTTAGAACTCTATTATCCACAGTCCTTCCAATCATGTTAAGTGAGGATTATCTCTGCAATATGAACACATTTTTTTGGCAGCTGAGGTTCCCTTCTGGTGCATATTAGAATTCACAAGTCTTCACATTTCAATTTTACTTCAAGATGTGAGAAAGGAATTGATGTGATAAAATTTCCTGTAGTAGAATGGGAATAGACATCTTTGTGCAAGGAACCTAGAGATGTCCAGAGGTAAAGGGACGTTATCTCAACACCAACATTTCA
>NW_011888962.1:358131-362969 GCF_000151845.1 Pteropus vampyrus
TGACTAATCTAAAGTTACAGAATTAGTGAACAGCCTTTCCTCTAAAAGGATCTCATTTCAGGCTCATGAGATTGTTGGTGGAATTTATTTTCTTATAGATATAAAATTCATTAAAAAATTCTTTCTTTTAGATCAACAGAAGAAAGAGTCCTTACTTCGAGGCCCTCATTTGAAGGGCTCACCTGCTTAGGACAGTCCTACCCAGGATAATCTCCTTTTGGATTAAAGTCAACTGATTAAAGATCTTAATTGCTCCTGAAAAATCCTCCATCTATGACATATATGTTCCACTGGTCAAAACCAAGGTACAGATTTTGACCATTTTCAAGGGGAGAGAATGGTACAATGGCATGGGTCATTGGAGGGTCATCTTAGAATTCTGTCTACCACAATGTGTTCTATGTTTACACAGTGATGTGTGTGTTTGTGTCTGGAGATAAATTGCAAGTATCCCCAAACAGGTGACAACTACATATGTCGTGTCTTCTCAGCTGAAATTTTATTTCTCTGAAGTTTCTCCAGGGTCTACTACTCCCATTGTTATATCTTTCTTCTGCTAACTGTCCTGGCTTTACCTTTTTTAGACACAAAAGCATTAAATTTGACTCTGAAGTGTAAATTTCAATACACTCCCTGTCTTGGCAGCAATGGTGAGTAAGCCTTTAGTAAATTGTTACTGATCCAGAATGAGCTTCAGCAATGGATTGAAGCCATAGCCCATATGTTTGATGCCACCAGCCTGATTTTTATAATGGAAACTATACCAATAAGCTAAATATATTATCTCTTCTTAAGCATGCATTTTTATTTTATTTTATGTAATGTTTAGTCATTCTTGCACTGTTGCAGATACATATTAATCCTTTTTGCCCACCTACCCCAGCAAAGTTAAAAGTAAAAGTATCTGTAATAAAATGACCATATTGCACTTATTTTTTAGCTCCTGTCAATATATTGGGTAAAAGTCTTGGAACCGAATGCATAAGTTTATGTGTATATATGTGTTCCACATGTCACTCCATAAAAGGATTAGAGATGGCTTATGAGATGGATTTTAGGTTGGTATAATATAAGCAAAATATAATTAGAATAAAGCAAAGAAAAAGAGAAAGCACTAGAGTCATAATAGTTAATGCCATTGAACTTAAATCTTAACTCTGACAGTCATAGTTGGGCCAAAGTGGTAATTTAATTTGTTTTTATTAATGCAAAAGAAGAAATGTATGAATTCCTTGGGAAAAAGGTGTTTTTAAATTCTATCAATGTTTTTTCTCATATGAAACTTTATGGGAAACTATATAATATAACAGACCTTGACCTAATAGTATCTTGGCAAAAAAAAAAAAAACTAGGTACAACAACTATTATAGAATATTTTCTTATATCAGCTTTTGTTAGGAGCTGAGGCTGGAATGTTGAAGCTGGACTCAGGGCAAGT
Source organism: Pteropus vampyrus (assembly GCF_000151845.1). Taxonomy (NCBI): domain Eukaryota; kingdom Metazoa; phylum Chordata; class Mammalia; order Chiroptera; family Pteropodidae; genus Pteropus; species Pteropus vampyrus. The sequence continues at coordinate 359,570 of NW_011888962.1, forward strand.
GATTCAAGTGGTAAACTACTATGCTCTCTGTAGGCAGATCTGGTTATTACCTGATTCATGGATAAAACTCTTAGAAACAGAGTACTAGAGGTGCATTAAAACATTTCTTAGATAATTATCTTGAAAATTTGCTTCTTGAAGCTTTTGATAACATTTGGGAAGAAAATTTTAAATAAAACTCTGTGAGGATCTAGAATATCATAATGTATGTTTCTGATTGAGATCAGGGAGTGTTCTTTCAACTGGGAATTACAAGGAAACTAACCATTAGGCTAGATACAAAGCCACCTTCCACTGCATCCAGTAAACATACCAGTAAAACTCTAACAAGTGTCTTTAATACCTTTCAACACCTCCTTGTTGCTCTCGGTGTAAATACCAAAACCCTTACCATAGCATTCAAGAATTTGCATGATCTGGCCTCTGCTGATGTTGACAGCTTCATCTAGTGTCATTCTTGACATTGCTCTCTATGATTCAGTCACACTGACCCAAATTCAGCACTTGGAACCCACCACACCAGCTCCTGCCTCAGGATCTTTTTGCACGCTATTTCCTCTGCCTAGAGAAACCCCTGCAACCTCCACTCTCACTACCTATTCAGATCTCAGCTAAAATCTCACTTCTTCTATCAATACATTCCCTGATTCCCCAAAACATGGTAGATGGCAGGCCCTATAATGTGCTCTCAGAGATTACTTTAGTTTTATTACTTTAGAAGATAGGTTTCAGGCATGTTTTGCTCACTTCTGTATTGCTACCAGTTGCACAGTAACTGTGTATAATGTAGAGTCAATTAAAAAGTTGCCAAAAGGTTAAATTGCTGTTATTTATTGCCACATTAATTATGACGTTTGTTAACCCTTACAGACTTCTTCTCTTAGATGCTATAATTCCCATTCTACAGAGATTGAGTAATGTAAATATGGTGGTTTTAGATAGAATGGATAAATAATTTGGTATTTCTTAAAATATTAACATGTTGAAGCTAGATTTTTATTTCTAAGAAGATGATTTTGTTTGGTCAGTGTTGGAAACTATGTTGCACAAAGAGTGTTTTGCTAGGATTACACCATTGGTAGGCTGCTGTTTCTAGAATATTACTTTTATCAAGCACTGTTGCCTTCTTTGAGCTTCATGAACCTATGTTAGGACAGGCAAATATTACTCATGGAGTGAGAGAGTTCTGGAAACACAACAGTGAAGGAAGATAATTTATTTTTTCTATCATGGCAGGTCTATTTTTATTCTTACCAGTGGATCTCAAAGCGTTGTCACCAAGACACTTAAAGGGATTCCATGAGACCATAAGTATTTCCTCTTTAAAAAATTTAATTTTATTATTAGTTTTATGTATATAGTATATTGGTTACACATTTACATATTTTATGAAGTCATCTCACTGATTACTCTTTCTCTCCTCTGGCTCTACACATAGCTATTACACTACTGCTGACTACATTCCCTATGCTGTGCTCCCCATCCTCATGACCCTCTATCAACTACTAATTTGTGCTTCTTTAACCCTTTACTCCTTTCTTCCAGACCCCTAATCCTCCTCCCCTCTGACTGTCACCAGATTGTCCTCTATATTTGTGAGTCTGTTTTCAATTAGGTTGTTTTTTTTTTTCTTAGATTCCGCATATAAGTGAAATCATATGGTATTTAACTTTCTCAGTTTGACTTATTTAGCTCAGCATAATAACCTCTAGGTCCATCCATGTCATTGCAAATGGTAGGGTTTCATTTTTTTATGGCTGAGTAATATTCCATTGTATATATGAATCATAATTGTTTTCCAGTCATCTGTTGATGGGTATTTAGGTTGCTTCCATATCTTGGCTATTGAAAATAGTGCTGCCACAAACATAAGGATGCATAGATCTTTACAAATTATTGTTTTGGTTTTCTCTGGATAAATACCCAGAAGTGCAATTGCTAGGTCAAAAGGTATATCCAGTTTTAATTTTTTGAGGAACCTCCAGACTTTTCCATAGTGGCTGTTCCAATTTGTAATCTCACCAATGGTGTATGAGGGTCCCTTTTTTTCCACATCCTCCCCAACACTGGTTGTTCTTTGATTTATTGATGATAGCCATTTTGACAGGTGTGAGGTGATATTTCATTGTAGTTTTAATTTGTATTTTTCTGATAATTAGTGATCTTGAGTATCTTTTCATAAGTCTATTGGCCATCTGTATCTCCTCCTTGGAGAAACATCTATTCGGTTCTTCTGCCCATTTTTTAAAATTGGATTGTTTGTTTTTCTATTATTGAATCGTATGAGTTCTTTATATATTTTGGATATTAACCCCTTATCAGATGTATCGTATGCAAATATCTTCTCCCACTCAATCATTTTTCTGTATTGTTGATAGTTTTCTTTGCTGTGCAAAACCTTTTTAGTTTCATGTAGTACCATTTGTTTATTTTTTCTTTTGTTTCCCTTGCCCAAGGAGATATGTCCAAAAATAAATTAGTAGTAAAAATATCAGAGAATTTACTGCCTATGTTTTCTTCTAGAAGTTTTATGGTTTTGGGTCTTACATTTAAGTCTTTAATCCATTTTGAATCTATTCCAGTACATGATAAGAAGGTGATCTAGTTTCTTTTCTTTTTTCTTTCTTTCTTTCTTTTTTTTTTTGCATGTGTCTGTCCAGTTTTTCTATTATCATTTATTGAAGAGACTGTCTTTACCCCATTGTATATTCTTGCTTCCTTTGTCATATATTAAATGAGAGTATGGGCACAGATTTATTTCTGGACTCTATTCTACTGATCAATGTATTTGTTTTTATGCCAGTACCATACTCTTTCCATTACCGTAGCCTTGTCGTATAGTTTGACATCAGGTAATGTGATACCTCCAACATTATTCTTCTTTCTCAAGAGTGCCTTGGCTATTTGGGGTATTTTATGGTTCCATATAAATTTTAGGATTATTTGTTTTAGCTCTCTGAAAAATGCCATTGGTATTTTGGTAGGGATTGCATTGAATCTATAGATTGCTTTGGGTAGTGTGGTTATTTTAATGATGATTCTTCCTACCCATGAGCATGGTATATGCTTCCATTTGTTTGTATCTTTTTCAATTTTTTTTTCAATGACATGATTTTATGAAAATAGGTCTTTTACCTCCTTGGTTAACTTGATTCCCAGGTATTTTATAGTTTTTGATGCAATTGCAAATGAGACTGTTTTCTTAATTTCTCTTTCTGAAAGTTCATCATTGGGCTATAAACATGCACCTGACTTCTGAATATTAATTTTGTATCCTGCTACTTTACTGAATTCATTGATCAATTCTAAGAGTTTTTGGTGGAATCTTTAGGGTTCTCTCTATATAGTATGTCATCTGCAAATAATGAGGATTTTGCTTCTTCTTTTCCAATTTGGATAC
>NW_011888962.1:363164-365486 GCF_000151845.1 Pteropus vampyrus
TATTCAATATCTTTACCAGGTGACAACTTCTATTCATGCATTTCCTGATGAAGACCTTTGATGTGTTCACCTAAATGCGAGAGTCTAGTAGACCACATTTTGTTTCTTGCTTATTTCCCTTAATGGTATAGCAAGGAGATTGATTTCTACTGTGCATGTAGATCGACCACATTACTTTCAATAGTTGCAGTGTAGTCCATTATATGGATGAGATATAATTTCTTCGGTCTTTTATTGGTAGATGTTTAGGCTGTTTCCATCTTTTGCCATTACCTAGTGTTGCAGTGGCTATCCATTAACTTAATTATTTGTGCATATAAAGTAAATAGAGCTGTAGAATTAATATTTGATGAAATTTCTAGGTCAGAGGGAAATATATTTTTAAATCTAATAGATATCGCCAAATTGTCCTCCAATAAATTTACACCAAATTTACCCTCCCATGACTAGTTTTACTTATTCTCAGTATATTTTATAGTGTAGCACACTATAAGAATTTTAATATTTGCTAATTAGATATGTGAAAAATAGCATCTAATTATAATTTTTATTTTTATTTTTATAAATGAGGTTGATCTTTTTGTTGTCGTTGTTAGTTGGAGGGAAATGGAACAATACATTCATCTCTACTATTTCAGTGAAGCCCTTTAGTTTCCAAAGTGTGTACTCATTTCACATGCAATATCTTTGAACCATTGCCAGGTCACAGCGGTATACTCTTCAAGACTTTCCACCCCAGTTTCAAGGACCTCATCTCATATGCCTCATCTCAGACCCTTCTCTCTCTGCACATCTCAGTTAAGTCAGCTTCCTGTCTTATCTTCTGAAATCACAAGAGTCCTTAGGATTCCAGATGTAGATTGACCTGTGCCATCTAGTTTGATTTTAGTTTGCAAATTATCTTTAAAGAATAGAGGTAGCCTTTATTTTTTGCTTTTTGAATTCATATGTACTTAGGAGGAATTTTTTTAAGATAGGAAAACTCTGCTTAGTTAGTCTCTGGGGGAGAGGAATCATAATTAATGAAAGAACTCTGTCTAATGGAAACCTTAGTCGAACAAATCATCTTAAAACCTTATTAGACACTGTGTACTCTCTATGGACACTTGTTGAAGTGACACTTGATTAAGTGGATCGTGACAACTTCAGTTTTGCTTGTCATCTATGCTCCAGAGACTCCTCAAAATCAAGAAAGACTTTCAAAAATAAGGAATGGCTATTTAAGTTTTAGAGATATTAGTGATATTAAGGCTTTGCTATATTTTCATGTACTTTTGCATGTAAATTTGCATAAATGTTTGATACCTCCTTTATTCCAGGTTTTACGTGGGATAAGATGAGCAATTCCCCCTTGGTTTTGTTTATCCCAATACATTTTTGGAAAAGATAAGAAAAAAACTTTCTTTTCCATGATGAAAATACCATTTATTCCTTTTTGCTAGAGTGTGATATTTTGTATTGAACAATTATGCCTGAGCAACAAGGTAAAAATATTGCTTCAGATAAAGTAGGTACAGGTGAAACCTATAGTATAATTAGAATTCAGATTAAATTTTCAGTAAACAGATAAAAAGAAGTAATAAATATAAGTTCTGCCTGCTGCAAATTTTTAAAATGTTTTTCTGGCAAAATATAGTTGTCATTGCTTAACTTTTTAAACAAATGACACAAATGATCAAGAAGACAGTGGAGACTGAAAGTAGAATTGTTTATTTAATGCCTTTTCTTACTCATAAACTTGATCCACAGTAAATTATTAGTAAATGACATCTTCATAGGATCTCGGAGTTAAAGAGCACATAAAAGAATAAAGGAATCCAGACGATCTAACAATATTAGAGGCCGAGTGCAATCACATGTCTGAATGACTAAGGTAGGACTTCCTGCACCACACTTACTAGTTGTGTGACTTTAGTGTCTTTTTGTCTTTCTGATTCTCAATTTCTCATCAATGATAATAGCAAACCTTACCTTGCAGTGGGAGGATTAAAGTATATAGGCATATAAAATCACATGTAGAAATCGCACTCAATAAATAATAGTTTATCATCATTATTGCTATAGTAATTCACCACCATCTGAAATTGAATATAAAAAGGTCAAATAATTAAATTTTTATAAAAATATAAGGAAATGGCAATTTAGGTGACAATATAGGTATAATATACTCATCTTGTTTCAAAATGAAGAGTGATTTACCGAGCTTTAGTCAGAACGTTATGGTAACATTTATTTTGCATTTGGTATTGAGCTGCTAATTGTGAGGGAAGCACCTGGGTTCTTCCTGACTCCACAAATCCTGCAGCAAAGGCCCTGAGCAAA
>NW_011888962.1:367236-369565 GCF_000151845.1 Pteropus vampyrus
AGAGATTGGTATAAAAATTATATGCAATGCCTCCAATAAGGGACTAATATCCAAAATATATAAAGAATTCATACAACTCAACAATAAAAAAACATACAGTCCAATTAAAAAAATGGGCACAGGACTTGAACAACCATTTATCCCAGGAAGGCATACAAAAGCCGAATGATATATGAAAAGATGCTCAACTTCGCTAGCTATTATGGAAATGCAAATCAAAACCACATTGAGATACCACCTATACCTATAAGAATGTCTACCATCAACAAGACAATTACAAGCGCTGGAGAGGTTGTGGGGAAAAAGGAACCCTCATACACTGCTAGTAGAAATGTAAATTGGTATAGCCACAGTGAAAAGCAGTATGGAGTTTTCTCAAAAAATTAAGAACAGAATTACCATACGATCCAGCAATCCCTTTTCTGGGTCTCTGCACAGAAAATCTGAAAAATTTATCTATAAAGCTCTGTGCACTCTTACGTTTATTGAAGCATTATTCGTGGTGGCCAAGACATGGAAACAACTGAAATATCCTTTGATATATGATTGAATAAAGAAGATGTACATATATACAATGGAATATTACTTAGCCATAAGAAAAGATCGTATACTGTCATTCGCAACGTGGATGAATCTTGAGATGATCATGCTAAGTAAAATAAGTCAGACAGAAAAAGTTGAGAACCATATGATATAACTCATATGTGGGATATAAAACTGAAAGCGACAAATGAACAAGACAAACAAAAGCTTATAGACACAGACAGCAGTTTAGTGGTTACCAGAGGGAAAGGAGAGAGTAGGGAGGGGGGAGGTAGATAAGGATAGAGGGGAGTGAGATATGGTGACAGAAGGAGATTTAACTTTGGGTGGTGAACACATAATGCAATATACAGATGTATTATTGAATTGTACATTTAAAGCCTATATAACTTTATTAACCAATGTCACCCTAGTAAATTTAATAACAGAAATTATATGCATACTTGGAGGATAAATTCCATTAAATGGTGAAGAATGAACAACTATACGAAAGTAAGATAATGCCAACGACAATAAATTAGTCCAATGGTTTCGGTGAACTGACTGGCCTTGATAGAAGCACATTTAATTCTTATCAAACTGAAGCCAAAAGATATTAGGCTCCTCAGTTGAAAGTTGCTATTTAGTGATATTTGGAGTAGTGATTTACAAAACTTTAAGCCTACAGGAATATTTTTTATACTAAACACATACAAAATGTCTTCTAAAATATTGTTTTAGGCCTAAATTAGAAGTATAGCAATATACTGATAAAACAAAAATGATATAGTATTTTTCAGATAAATGATGGGCCAGCATTATATCTGCCTTTAGTAAAAGGAAATACACTTTTGAAATTATTTCTCCAAACTCTGGCAGCCTATTTGTGAACACCTGATCAAACACTAGAATCTCATGAAATTTCACATCGGGTATACCAGTTTTGAGTAAGTTTGATGTTATTCTTGAAGAAAAATTAAAACAGAGAGTTGATGTTAAAAATAGGTTATGTAAGACTTAAATTATTGATTTTTAGAGCAAGAAGATCATCTAATGCTGCAATAGTTCTTAACTGTACTTGAGTCATGGATTTCTTTGAGAACCTGATAAGAGCCTAGCTTCTCAGTCCCTAGGGGAAAAAAACTTTTATTACATTTTTCTTATGTGATTAAAACAGTAATATGGAAGTTGATCTTAGTGTAAAAAGGCATGGTAGCCTAAGAACAGAAATGCCAAATTTATCTAAAATGACTAGTTAATAATTCTCCCATGCTCTCGTCAGTTTCAACAATACAGCATATAAACAGCATATCATATGATCTTTTATTTGTTTTTACCCATGAGTTATAGATAAGGAAACTGAGGCACAGAGGAGCCAAGAAAGTTTTTTAAAGTAACAAATATACTGAGGTAGAGCTGGGGTCAGATCCAGGCAGCCAATCTTAGAGCATATGTTCCTAACCACAGTACACACTGTGGCTAAGAGTGCCCATATTTGTGCTCATAACTACCATGAGGTAGGTCTTATTTGTATCCCCATTTGCAAATGTGGAGACTGAGATGTAGAGAGGTCACATAATTTGCCCAAGGTGGCAGAACCAGGATTCAAACTCAGCCAATCTGATTCCAGACATAGAGGCTAAAACAACACACTATGCTACAGATACAGACACATGGGCACACACAGACACACACACACACACACACACACACACAACCTGAAGACATAGGCTGAGGAAGCTCATAACTGATCAAATTATGTATGCCTTTTTCTTTCATTTTTCTGAGTTTTCCAATTCTGTTTTAA
>NW_011888962.1:369615-372844 GCF_000151845.1 Pteropus vampyrus
ATCCCCATTTTGCAAATGTGGAGACTGAGATGTAGAGAGGTCACATAATTTGCCCAAGGTGGCAGAACCAGGATTCAAACTCAGCCAATCTGATTCCAGACATAGAGGCTAAAACAACACACTATGCTACAGACACAGACACATGGGCACACACAGACACACACACACACACACAACCTGAAGACATAGGCTGAGGAAGCTCATGACTGATCAAATTATGTATGCCTTTTTCTTTCATTTTTCTGAGTTTTCCAATTCTGTTTTAAGCATTACTTCTGCATAGACATTTTAAATATCATTGAAACTTAGTGAACCCATTGATTACTTAAAATGTGTTAGCTGATCAAAACTGTTGGCCTTATAGACAAAGGCCCTGAACTAAAGAGACAATACTATTTTGATGACCTAAGGATGTAAAGTCTTGGGAATATCCTAGGAGACAAGGCATAACCAGGTGGGCATTGCATTCAGGGTTGCTAAGCTGCTTGTTGAGTCCAGTAATCCTCTGGGCAATGAGAAGAGAGACGGCGAACACTGAGCTGCTCAGGTCACAAGAGAGCAAGCATGTTGCTTTAAGTAAACTCTAAGATGAACTGAAAACTAAACTCTTACGTTTGGACTACTTCACAATTTAGTCCAAGACTGACTCTAGTCAGGCCTTTGTCAGCTGTTCTCCTGCTTCTTTTAAGCCTCTGATCGGCACGAAAACAGCCCTAATTTCACCAAGCTTTAACAAAATTTTTAAAAATGCATATTCAGATTCCCACACTCACAGTTTTCCATCCCTAAGTTTGAGAATCTGCATTTTTAACAAGGATTTTCCTCAGGGAACCACAATGCAGAGGCAGGACAACTCCTGGCAACATATGTCTACACAGATCGAGGTTAGTACGGTATACTATGAGATGAAAGCTGAGACAAGAACATTAACCATAGAATAAGAATGCAGATGTTCTGAAAAAATGCAACCTTTAGTTACATCTCTCTTCCCTTTTTCTCCATGCAATTGAAGAGCCACTCAAATTGATTATTTCCCTACTGGTTTGAATGGTTGCTTAATTTAATTTTGTGAATTGAACTGGTAGTTTGGGGAATGAGGGAGATTCAGTAACCTTACCTAGAAATAGAAGTCTGTTTACCATTAGCATTTTATCTATTAACTGGCTAATTAACTGGTTTGGCAACTCTTTCAGCTAAGGCTGCTTTAGGCTTTGTTAAAACAAACTAACACACACGCATACACACATACACACAAACTCAGTAAATTGTTGCTGAGTTAAAAATGAGTTGGGCTTCTTGGTTCTCGAATTTCCACTAAAAGATGTTGCTAAATTAAATATAATTTATTGTCTGAATTTAAAATAAGTTTAGAATAAAAAAGAATGCTATAGTTTAGATTCTTTAAAGGACCCTGAGTTGATATTTTACTAGCAATTATATTTACATGTGCTGTTTAGTGTTACTTTGTTACTAAAAGATAGTTAAATGTGATTCTCAGATTTCATTTTCAGGTTTTGATTAGAATATTGTCATTTAGGGTTTAAAACTATTTTCATTATATAATTATATACTTTATTTTTATTTTATTTTTTTACAATTATATACTTTAAAAATGGTTCTTTTGAATGGTCTGCTCGGCAATTAGCATGAATATTGTCACTAAATCAATTATTGATCATTACTACCATAGAAATAATTGACTTCAATAAGTAAAATAATTTTTTTCTTACTATAGAACATATTTAATAAAAAATGTTACTCAGTGGGGGGGTGTATATATGAAAAAAGATGAAGATTACCTACCTCGTTGTAGAATTTCTCTGTTAAGAAGAAAATGCTCTTAATAAAATTTCATTGTGTCATTTGCTTGAAGACAAATCAATAGCAAGCGAGTTATTTCAATGTCTCAAGTTTTCAAGCTTATACATCCATCTCCTTTACAATATCTCTTTCCATGGGCCCAAAGCTCATTCCTATTAATGTATCCTCTACATAAATTATCTGTTCTCACAATAAAAAAAACCCACCAGAGTCTTCTCTCTCTCCTTCCTTCCTTCCTTCCTTCCTTCCTTCCTTCCTTCCTTCCTTCCTTCCTTCCTTCCTTCCTTCCTTCTTTTTTCTTTCTTTCTTTCTTTGGAAATGTAACCCATTATCCCCAAATCACTGAAGCATCACTAGCCACTCTACAGGTCTCTATAACTATCACTAATGTGGTTTTGGTTTCTCCTTTACACTTTATTTTCATTATGCCTAAGAAGTTGGAGCAATCTATGACTTAATAAGCTCCAAATCAGCCTATCAAACATCTTTCCCAAACGCTGGTGGGCTCAAGATTGTGGAGCCCTCTAACAACTGCAGTCTCTTGCATGCCCATCTTTGGCACTAGCCATCATACTTTCAGATGACCAATTTGTAAACTTGATCAGGCCTGAAACTCAATCCATGTTGAAGTCTTTCAGGACCCCAGCCCAACCAGATAAGCTCTTACGTCGACACTCAGGACCTCATCTTCCTTGATTACCTTGAACTCCAAGTATTATCTCCATTAGTGTCTTACTTGTGTAGAATCTTTGCACGGTACTGCTAATCACACTATTTTACTGTCATATTCTTTTAGTATATACTAAAGAAGTAGATTTCAGTTCATTTTTATAAAGTTTGGTTAAAACTTATTATCCTTTTCTTAAAAAAAAACTTCATTAGACATACTTTTTTAAAAAATCAGAGAATAATCTTGCCTTCTAAAGAAAACAACTTATGTTCTTAGTATTTTTCTTTGGAGAGTTGCTAACGCAAGAATACCTGCTATTGTTCGAACTCCTTGGAATTATAGCAAGTCCTCAATTAATGTTGTTTCAATGTTGTTTTGTTTTAAATTTGATGAGTAGAAAATTGATTCACAGCCAGGGCCACTATCTGTGTGGAATGTGCACGTTCCCCCCACGTTTGCATGGGTTTTCTCCAGACATCCCAAAGATATTCATGTTAGGTGTCTTGGCATGACTACATCGTCTTAGTGTGAGTGTGAGTGTGTGTCAAGATGCCCTGCTATGGAAGGGCATCCTGTCCAAGGTGTGTTTCTGCCTTGTGCCCTGAACTGCTAGATAAACTCGGGCCACACCATGCCCCTGAACTGTTATAAGTAGGTTGGAAAACAGTTATCTTACTTGTTTTTATTAATCTTTCCTAAATGTATGTATAGTTCACATTTATTTCACTGTTTAATATT
>NW_011888962.1:373369-377031 GCF_000151845.1 Pteropus vampyrus
AGTCTCATTTTCCAAGAACCTATAGATGATGTTAAGTGAAGGCTTACTATACTTACGAACCCCTCTCAACAGAGATTTCTGTCTGAGGCCTTGTCAGACAGAAAGGGATGAAGATGGCAGAAATAATATGAATGGGTGAAACGTGTCCCTTAGAAATTGCCTCTTCTTTATTCCTGTATTTCCTACTTTGACTTCCAACATAAAACTATCCTTTAGGAAGCAAAAAGTAAAGACACCTCTCATGTTTTTATAAAAAATATCTAGGTGGCAAGTATTGGCAAACAGTTTGTCATGTAATTAGCCTGAAATTTTGCTTGAATTAGTTCTCCCCAGGAAATTAAATATGTTACTTACCTGTTTGGGAAAGACAAACATTTACTAAAGATTATAATGGTATCAATTTAAACAAACTCATATTTTCGGTTGCCTTTACGGGTAACATCCCTAATGACTTTGTAACAATTATTGTTTATCATCAAAACATAAATTCCAATATGGCTTTAGCTCTTGTTTAATGTTTATTCTGGAGACTCCATTCAGTATTGACCATTCATTATATAGTGGTCCCTCAGTGAGACTGTTGTAAAAAAAAAAATCACCCTTTCCTCTCATGGTTTCACTTGAGTATTTGGCAAAGAGCAATGAGGTTCAACCAAGACTGATATCCATAGAAAAATTAACTAATTTTGTTAAAGTCTCCCATAAGACATAAAGAGAATATTTTAGTTAGCTTTTACTATAGCTTAAAACAACAATTATTTATTATTTCTGATGTCTCATAGTCAACTGGTGATCAATGGATCTATGTTGAACTTGCGCTTAGTTCTGTGAGTATCAGCTAGACTCAAAATCTGTGTAGTCTAGGAATGGTTCTATTCCACCTATCTCTCACCTCCATCATGGGACCATTGGCCTGCTTTCAAGTGTTCTCGTGGACATGGTAAAGGCAGAAGGAAACAAGCTGATATATAAGCACTCTTTCAATCTTCTTTCCTTACATTTGCTAACATCCTATCTATGCCTGAGGGCAAAATTAAGGGGTGAGCATATCCTCCCATTCTTGTCGGGAGGATGCAGGAAAGTTACACAAAAAAGAATGTGGATACAAGGATGGAGAAATGCCACATCCTACTACAGAGAGGTGGGACAGAGGGAAATTCTAGGTTTTCTAGTCCCTTTGTTTCAACTAACTACCATGGTTCAGAATTCAGCTATAAAGGCATCAAGAAGAAAGGCCAGGATCAGTCTTAGCAGCTTCACAAGTGTAGAAGGAGAACATTCCTCTCTCAGATATCCATCTATCTATGAAATGTACTTATTTTGTATTGTGGGCCAAAGTAAAACAGAACCATTGAAATATTTGTCTTTGTATAGAAAGAGCTCCAAATAGAAACCAGCCTTCCCACCTACTTTTTCTTCCTTCCTTCCTTCCTTCCTTCCTTCCTTCCTTCCTTCCTTCCTTCCTTCTTTCCTTTAATTCTGATCTTTCAGGTATCTAGTTATGAGGAATCATTTGATAGTTATAGATTTTCCTCATCCATGCCCCTTAGCATAAGTTTTAGGAGTCTTAGAAACAGAGTCTGCCTGATAGATTTATTGGTGCATCAAATCCACTGAGAAATGGCTTCAAGAGTTCTGTCTTTTGAAATATTACTAGTTCTAAAGATAGTAGTCAATAGTTCTCAAAAATAAATATTGATTCAGAAATGGAATTGCTCATCAGGGAAATAAACCCGGTAGCTTTTAGTCATAATTTATTTATAATCCCTCCCATGTTATATTCAGAGATGAAGTTTCGAATTGAGGAAACATTCAATTATTTTTTATATATATAGTTTGAAAATATAACAGCTTTTGATGCCTTTTAGGAGCTAGAATCTTTAAAAGCAGAATAAAGAATGACTTATCCGGAGTTAGGAAGGCCCCAGTAAATCACTCAAAAACCATTTAAGGAGACAAATATGATTTCCCAGGAAGCACAACAACAGTCACAACAAATTATTCTTCTTCATACCAGGCAGAGTACAGTTGTCCCCTGCTCTAGGCAAAGGTACTGTGTGTAAATTCAGATCAACCAAGGCTATAAGGGCAGCCTCAGCGATCATTCCAAAGGCAACCCGTTTCTACTGGCTCTCAGCTAGCCATTGACTTTGCACCCTTACTGGATATTTCTTGGCTCTGAATTCTAGATTAAGATTTAGGCTCTGACAGGTGACAAGGATATTGTCTGAGATATCAGGGCTCTTGTAAATGACAGAAAAAATCTGAACATTAGTGCATCATCTCATTTCTAATATTTCCAAATCTGTGATGCTAAGGAGCTATTGCATAAAATGAAATATTCCTGCCTTTTACCAAGTGTGTGGGGTGTAGGAAAAAAATCTTATTAAGACTCATTTTCTTTGATCCTGCCCTTTTTTTTGGAAAAATATTTTAAAAAGAGGGCTAAGTACTCAAGATTTCTTATAAAAGTTTGGAAATAACGTCCTCCCAGTATGAGGAAATGAACATTTTGAGACTTCATGTTGATTTCCCCATATATTGTAATATATTCTTAGGGAGATGTCTGCTTCTGCATTTTTCTCCATGATTTACTTCAGTTGAAATTTCAGACAGATCCATTATTTTTCTTCTTAAGCACATTATGCAAATTGAATGTGAAATCCAGTGACGAGAGGAAAAGGTCTCAGTGTATTGAGCAGGTGCCACATCAGTAATAGAGTAAGGTAATTACAGAATTACTTGCAGCTACTATGACTGTGTATTCTACACTATGCAGAAGAAAATCTTTCATGTACTCATCACTACAAGATTTATCCTTCCATTTATGTGTGGGAGATTTATGCATTTCATTGTCTCACTCATTGATGGGAGAAGCACACTCTTACAGAAATATATGTGGTTTTTTTCGCATTAATTATAACATTTAATCCTGACTTTATTTTTCCTCTGCTAAAACAATATCTTGTAGACAGGTTTCTTTTCATCTGTATTATAAGTATGAACATCAGAATGACGCAGTAAGATGAGAGGGAAAAGATATTTCTGTGTGTAGAATTCCATAGCCAAATATCATTTATTATTTTCTACTTTTGATAAATGAAATCTATAGTAAAATCATTGTCAAGAACAGGGGTGTGAGTGAATCTCTAAAGTTTCTTTCAGCTAAAAATGTCACGATTCTCATTTATTACTAGGAACTAGTTGAATTAAACTAGAATTATGGGCTCTGTGTTCAATCAAGTTCCCTCACTGGATTTCAGTCTCAATTCAGGATGGGAAGCAGTAATTCTCATTTGATCCTTTAGTCCTACAGTTTTCACAATTTAGTGAGCAAACCAGAAAAAAAAAAAAACTTTCTGAATCATATGTAACTCTTGTTCAATCCAAGGGCAATAGCCTAAATACTTGACTCATTGTTTAAAATAATTATTTTTATCAAGATTAAATTAAGTATTTTGTAGATATCATAATTATGTGATTTAAAAAGTTGTATTTGTTTGAAACAAATGCCCTTCCTTTCCAGACTTGCTATTTAAAAACGTTAATCTCATGCTGAATGATGATAATTTCTTTTTCCTGTCTCCTGAGAATACATCGAGGATGTAGGATTATAGAATAGAATGTTCTCATTTCAAAGACATCTATACTAGGCATTGATC
>NW_011888962.1:378392-392121 GCF_000151845.1 Pteropus vampyrus
TTTGGATGTAGAATTTTAGAGAACTAACTATAAAAGTAGAATTCACAGAAATCCAGAAGAAAGTATCCTGAATACTTGTGTAATTTTGGACATTTGGGGTAACCCCATCCAAGCACAACTTTAAAGGCAGAGATCATAGAGGAAAATATTGATATATTTAACTGCATAAATGTTTTAACTTATAACCTACTTGGAAGAAGATAAAGATAATTAAAAAGGAAATCACAGTTTGAAAAAAATTCGCATAAAGAGTTAATACCTTTAATATATAAACAGCTCTTACCAGACAACAAAAGAATGAATATCATCAATATAAATAGGTATGAGACATTAATAGATTGGCATTCACTAATATAGATATGTAAAATAAATATTAAAATTTAACTTCAGTATTTACAAAAGAAACACAATGAAAACAACCAAGATAACATTTCTTATGTATGAGATTGCTATAAAAATAAGAAAATGCTCATACCCTGTGTTGTCACAGTGGAGGAAGAGTCCCCTTTTTATTCTTGCTCAATATGTAAATACCTATAATATTTATCAAAAACTCTTTGAGTATATCTATTAAATACTTTAAATTTATTTATGAATTTTTCACTCAATTATTATACTTTGAGGAATTTATCCTAAGGAAATAATCTAAATTTGAAATGACATATGTTCAAAATTTTCATTAAAGAAAGCCTACATTTACCCAAATTATATATTTATAGACTTATAAATATATACATTATGTCCATATGATAAAATACTATTCATGCACTAAATCATAAGACAATATTTTCATTGAAACATTCTCATTATTTTGCCAACCAGAAAAAAGAGCAAGATAAATACAATATGCATAACATATTATCTTTATAAATACATAGGCATACATATAATACGCATATTTTTAAAGATTAAAAGGTAGTACACTGGAAGTGAATACTAATTTCTGAATAGTGGGGTTGTTTTTCCCCCCAGGTTATTGCCTGTTTTTTCCTCACCCCCTTGATTTTAGCATCGAGAATACTCTTGTAGTTTAAAAACTATTAGAAGAAGCAGTTAGGTGGAGCTTAAAAGTAATTTTAATAGCACAAGAAAATTATTTTATTAATGCTAGTTAAATGTCGATGAAACTGCAACGTTTTAATGGCAGAAATATTTTAATTTTATAACACATGTATAAAAAGCTGTTATGAGTACTTAGCTCTAAATATAGAGGTTATGAATAAATTTTATATTCTTTACTCTTTATTCAAAATGTTTATAGTAAGATTTCTGATTTTTATAATTGAAAACAGCACTTTTAAGACTCCTTCTTAAACTTATTTGCTTATTTTCATTCTCAAATTGTGTATTCAATATGTCCTCGACATTTCCAATCTAAATATTTTCCAAACATTGAATTTGTCTTGAAATTCAGTGAAAAATTAACATTGAGTTGAAGTTATACTTCTGTGTGACATTTAAATTACTTATCTTGGATTATAGTCAGTGTTTTCCAGTACAAGAAAGTCTTTTATATCATGATTTCTACTTTGTCTAAGAGGTACGTATTTCTACTTTGTCATCTTTTGGTCCAGAGGATTTTTCCTCTTTTTTGCTGCTGTTTTTGTATAAGACATAAAGAAAGGTGTTAAGGAAGTATTAACGATAATGCAAGGTATTAAGAAGAGCCAGGGAGAGAAGACCTCTTGATCTTTTCATATGGTCCACTTGTCAAAGTCTTTTGTCCTTGGCTATCATTTTTTTCATCAGTGAAATGTAATGCATTAACATGGGAACAAGGACCACAGGTTTAACCTATGCTTGTCTGGAAACTTCCCCTTAAATACTGGACAATTTCTCTCTCTTTCTCTCTCCCTCCCTCCCTCTCTCCTTCTCTCCCTCTCTTCCTCCTTCTCTCTTTCCCTCCCTCTCTTCTGTTATGAATTGATTGTTCACTAAAGCCTAGACAGAGGTTCAGTCTTTAGAAATGATCCTGTAAACCTCTTAATTAGTTGTCTATTGCTGAATATGCCCAAAACTAAACAGCTTAAAGCAACAATAAAATTTAATTATGCCCAGTTTCTGGGTGTAGTAATTTGAGAGATGCTTAGCTGAGTTGTTCTAGCTCAAATTTCTCATGATATTGCAGTCAAGATATCCATCCACACTGCATTCATCTGAAGACTTGACTGGAGCTGGAAGATCCACTCCCAAGATGGCTCACCCACATGGCTGGCTTTGGCAGGAAGCTTCAGTTCTTTGACAGGTGGTCTTCTCTATAAGTCTGTCTAAGTACTCTCATGGCATGGGGACTCTCACAAAGTGTTAGTGATCCATAAGAGGTTAAGGTGGAAACTGCAATGTTTTTTATGATGTAGCCTCAGAAGTCATACCTGTCGCTTTCCAAAATATTTTTTTTTTTTTTTTTTTTTGACACAGATTATCCCTACTCAGTATGGGAAGGAACCACACAAGGGAATGAATCCTAGGAGGCAAGGATCATTGAGTGTCATTTTGGAAGCTGGCTACTAGTGAAGAAGTCTGCCCTCTGGCCTTCAATGTTTCACTTCCCTCTCACATGCAAAATATATAGTCCCCAAAAGTCTCATTCTATTGTAGCATCGCTTAAAGTCCAAGATCTCAAGTAAACCATGTGTATTAGTTTTCTATTACTGTGTAACAAATTACACAAACATAGCAACATCAACATCCACTTATCATCTTACAGTTCTTTAGGTCAGAAGCCTGGGCACACAACAGATGGGTTTTTATTTTTTATTATTTTTTAAAATTTATTTATTTATTTATTTTTATGGTGACATTGGTTAACAAAATCCAATAAATTACAGCTGTACACTGTAACAGTAAGGCATACATATGTATATGTATACATATATACATTAGATATATATTTACACTGTATATTCACCTCCCATAGTTAGATTTCTGTCCGTCACCACATATTTGACCCCCTTTACTCCATCTACCCCCGCTTCCCCTCCCCTCGACCCTCTGGTAACCACTAGTCTATTGTCCATGTCCATGAGTCTAACAGCTGCATTTTTAGATGAGATTAAAATATTGGGTAGGGCCGTGGTCTTCCTCTGGAGATTGGGGTTTTCTTTCAAGCTCATTTAGGTTGTTGGCAGAATTCAGTTACTTATGGTTGATGAACTTGGGTTCTTAGAGGCCAGCTGCCATTCTGAGCCATGATATGTCCATTTGCTCCTTCACAGACAGCAGAAGAAAGTCTCTGCTGATTGGAATATCTGACTTCCTTTGACTCTGATTTCTAGACACAAATTTAAAGATTTGGTATGATCAGATCAGACCTACCAGCATAAGTGCCTTTTTAATTAACTCAAAGTCTACTGATTAGTAATCTTATTTCTATCTCCACAATTCTTTTTGCCATGTAAAATAATAGAATATAAAGGGAGAAGTATTCCTTTATATTCATAGATTTCATCCAGTGAGTGATCCAAGAGAACAAAGTGAAAACTTCAATGTCTTTTATGACCAACTTTCAAAAGTTTTACACTATCACTTTTGCCATAGTCTGTTAGGTACACAGACCAATCCTGATACAGTGTAGGAGGGCCATGAGTACCAGGAGGCAATTATCTTCAAGGCTGGCCACTACAATCTCAGTTAAAAACAAGGAAATAAACATGTTTTTTTAAGTAGAGGAAAGAGATTTCTAGATCTGTCCCTTCTCTGTCATGCCCACGGCCACAGTCTATTCAGGTTCTCATCTCTCTATTGAACCTCTGCAGTAGCCTTATGACTGCTGTCCTTGTTTGCAATGTCATCTCTTTTAAAACCCTTCAAAATGGTCTAACAAAAAGGCATGGCACCTCCTACTTTTATAATCTTATAGGTAAAGTCCTTAATAAGGTACTACTCTAAGCCACAGTCTGTGTCTACATCTCTTGCTTTATCCTTTTTTGCTCCCCCAAATATTTTCATATTTCAGTCATGCTGAACATTGTATTATTTCCCCCAAACATACTAGACTGTCGTATCTCTATTTGTCTTTGCTTATCCTATTCTTTCTGCTTGAAATAGGAATGACAAGTAATAGTGACTATCTTTTAGGCAATACTGTGCTAAATCACACATTGGATAGTTCAGTTTTATTCTTACCCCAATCTTATGTCATAACTATTACTGTTATCCTCAAATGGGCATTTTCCATGCAAATAGCTTTAAAAAAAACAAGTTTTATTATTTTAATTTACTAACTAATTTTAGATGTGTCTGACTATGTCACATTGAATTTTACTTTTTTAGAAGTATGTGTGTGAATGTATGTGCATACATTGCAGGTGGAGATAGTAGAGGGAGGAAGTTGATTATCTGACCTTTGATTTTTTTCCCCCTAGGGCAAAGGAGGTTTAGGTATGTCAAACTGTTAACTGATCAATACATTAATCAATTTATATCTCCACTATGGATACAGATAAATTTTACTCACTTTTCTCTTTCCAAACTTTTTTCTCCAGTTTCATGAGCAGCTTATTTGCTTAATATTGCCAAGTAAATGTATCATTTTCACATGTATATGACCCAGAGCATAAGAACACTGCTTAAATATTGTGTTTGCAATGGTTTAGCAACAAATCATAGCACCCAGCCTAACTTAAATAATTCAGCGTTATTCAACTTCAAATCATAACAAAAGTTGAGATTTACCAGAGTTTTTAAACATTTTAAAAATGGACTTTTCAGAAATGCTATTTTAAAAATAAAACAAGGCAAATAACTGACAAAAACACCATGAAACTTCAGAGACCACAGTGTGAACTCTCTTTTGTCTGTGCTGTATATGGTTTAGAATTCTCACAGAAAATCAAGAAATACATTGATTTCTGTTTCTTTTAGCATTGCTAAAACGTCACTGATTGTAATTTAAAAAATCTGACATTTAGAAAATCAGGCTGACGCTCATCTTTGCACTATTTAAAATAAGTAAGTTAATAATATAGAGAGATGGGTGTGGCTTATGGAGACACTCATGCTTTGTAGCAGCCCATATATGTAAACGATGAGTTTAATGAACACAGAGCACATTCCTCTATGAACTCCTTTTCTTTATTATTTCTTAGTATTTTACTAGAAATATTTAACTGCATATCTCTTTGCTCAAGTAGTTCAAAGATTTTTATTTTTACTATCAAAGTCATTCCTCAATAGCTTAAAATTGAATGAAACAAAACAGTTAAGCACCTGGGCCACACCATCCAGTACTCTATAGGTAATCTCTCTTAAATAAATATCTGTTTCTTGAGAAAGCAGTCTATACTCTAATGGTTTTTACTGTTTCAGATGACCATTTACTGTAATAGGTTTGTTAGTGAGTCTTTTACCTTTCTCTTCTCATCTGCCTTCTCTCAAAGGGTATAAATTTAACACATTTTAGATTTCAAACAGTTATGTATTTTCTGCTTTAGAGATGATATTTGTATTTTTTCATTATTTTCTTTTAAAATTATTTTTGATAATAACCATTCTAATGGATAGGAAGTGGTATAATCATTGTGGTTTTGATTTGCTTTATTCATTCTTAATCTCATCATCAAAATTTATTTATTATTAACACAGATTTTCCATTTTCTCTAAGACTACATATTTTTAGAAAATTGGGGTCATAGGGTATATGTAGTTGTAGTTAGACAATATACATTTAACAGCATTAGAAGTATACTTTCCTAGGTCAGTAAAACTCTTTGTGAACATAAATTTTAGTGGTCATAAAAACTTATATAATGAAGACATATTGTAATGTATTTATTGTCCATTTTTATTGAATTCTGGAGTACCTAAAATAATTGATTTTCATGAAACTGGCAATCTTAATACAATGCAGATCCTAGCCTCAAACAACAGGAGTGCTATGGATACAATAAAGCAGGTGAGTTTTCATAACATCTTCTGTCATTACACTAACTTCTTTAAACACTAATTTCTCTTGAAATTACAATAAAAAATTGAAAAGTGAACATTAGGTAATTTAACCTATTGGAAATCCTAAAAGAATAACCTATTATTGGAGGCTTTTTCTTTGTATAATTAGGTGACCAGTGTCTCCTATTCTTTTAAATAAAGGCTTTACAATAGGAAATATCTTTAGGGATTAAACAAAGCAGATTTTATCATTGAAAGCATGTTCAGAGTTCAGTTAAGCCTGCCTTTCCTCTGAATAATCACTCTTTATAATGCTTACCAATGGATCTTAAAACATCCTGTCGAGATCATTATCAAGATCCCCATTATATATTATGAAGTAAGAGGTTTATAATGAAATAATTGAACTTTCTTGTCCCACACAGGAGATATATTTTTGTATTTATGATATTCATACTAAGAAGCAGTGCTGAAAGCCTCAATATTATTTGATCTTAGTGATTTCGGGGCAGAGGAACTGGCACTGCCTTGATTTTTGTATGACTTGGCACAAGCCAATGCTTTCAAGAGGGACTTTCAAAGCAGACTTCTGTCAAATTTGCCATATGGAGTTATTGGGCTCAGATTATAGAGGTTTTCCTGGTTGTTTGCCTGCTTTAGGAATTATCAGTGCTCTCCAGGATTTTCTCCAAACGCAGAAAATGTATTTGGAGGACACCTCAGGAAAAAGGTGAAGTTTGATATTTGGGAGGTTTAGATGGTTCCCAACATTTCTGAGAGATACAGTGGCTCATGAAGAATGTATCTGGCAACAGCATAGACAGTTTCTGTTATCCGTCAAGCACAACTAATAGTCTAACATGTAAACTCACTTGAACGGTACCAACTATCTCCTTCCCCACGCACCTCTTCCTTAGCACTCCTCAAAGCCCAAGATGACATAAGTTACAGGCCAGCCTACAGAATGAGGTTGACCCTAGGGCAGACATAGAAATTTGCTTTACTCTATAGCAGGGGTCTCCTGATTGGAACCGGGCCACACAGCAGGAGATGAGTGGCGGGTCAGTGAGCGAAGCTCCATCTGTATTTGCAGCCACTCCCCAGCACCTCAGCTGCATCACCACCTCAGTTCATAAGGCATTAGATTCTCACCGGAGCACTGGTCCCTGGTGCCAAAAAGTTTGGGGGCTGCTGCTTTATAGCATCTTAATATATTGCAGATCCAACCTTAACTTTATCTATACCAGAGTATCGTGGGTAATTAAGTGTGGAATATTATGAGAATGAAGATCTGGAAACCTTTTGTACTAGAAAGAGGAGGGAGAAATCCAATTTTGAGAGTTTTTATGTTTTGAACCACTAGCGATGCTTCCTGTTCGTAGCACTAAGCTCTGTGTGAAAAGGCAGCCCCTTTCTCAGTTGTCTTTCCTTGAGGAGCATCGTGTGGATGGGTATTCCTTCCTGTCTCTCAGCTGTGAGGTACGTGTTCATGAGCTCGCATCAGCACCACTGTCAATGATTTTTTAATATTATGACGAATCTTCCTGATAGATTATGATAGAGGTTAAAAAACAAGTCCCCTTAACACAGTTAAGGGTTTTATTTTAAAAATCTAGTGTTTAAAAATATCAGAGGAACTTACGTAAAAATCAGACTTTCTGTTTCCTTTGAAAACATAGCCCATCTGGCAACACTTGGCTTATGTTCTCACCTGCCAAGAAAGCTACACACTGAGTAGCGGCTTGTCCTTAGGGCTCACTCTCTCCAGTTCAGTGGAGTCCTCACCTGATTGCTTTATGCATTTGTATCCCTGCTTAACCCCAAAAGGCATTTGAGATTTCTAACCCTCATTTGGATTAGGGAATTTATCAGCAAAGGGACCCGCACACACTTTGAAAGGTCTTTTTCGTGCAGGGCAGAGAACACCAAGCAAACACCTCTGGTCTTAGGAGCAGGTTCTTTGAGAATCAGTGAAGACAAATACCTTAGTGATCTACTCAATAATTCTGAAAATGTGAGAGTTAAACTACTTGTATCGTAATTATCTCTGGGGCTTATTTAAAACATGTACGAAGAGCCCCATTTCAAACCTAAAGGAATCAGAATTTCTGGAGGAAGGGCCTGGGCATTAAAACAGTAAAGAAGCATCCTGCGTGATTCTAATGTAACATAAAGCTTGAGAATTATTGAATTCTTTCTGGATGTGACAGCTCTTTGGCTTGACAGACCCAATTAGAGTAAACGGGTGGGCCTTAGGAAATAATCTTAACTCACCAGTCCAGCAATGCTGAAGATGCAAAATTTTGTCCTTATCCAAAGCCAGTCAACGCTGACATTTTTCAGTGAGAGTCCAGCATTAAATCAAATACAATAGTAGATAAGGTAAAAGATAAATATGCAGTTGTGTATATAACAGAGAGAGGTTTATTTTTTTCTTTCCTAGACCTCATTAAAAGGAATCACTGGGCCTTTATCTTTACTTTAGTTGCATTATTATTTTAGCCATATATTTAATGCAGAATTAAAATATCACACATCTATTTGCTTTCATATCTAATATCTAGAAGGATTTCAGCTTGATATACTTAGCATTTAGAGCCTCTTCACCTCCTGTAATCTCACAGATGAGTCACTCCACAACCCCAGCACAGAATGCTTCTGAGAGCTTGTTGGCTAACCTGGCTTTGTAACCCAGTGGAAAAAAACTGGGTGTTTTCTTCAGCGGTAATCAATACATGAGCAATTGCCATGAATATGCAGTTTTATACACTCTAACTGATTTTTTACATAAAACTGACAAGCTGTGTAACAAACTGTATATAGATTAAGGTTCTATAACTACACAGCTAATGCACACATGAATTATTCAATGAAATTTTCTTCGTGGGTTTTTCTGACTCATCTCGATGCGTGTCCACTTTCAGATAATACATTAAATATTATACATTATGGCTGATTCACTGTATTTTGGTTCAGACTATATCCTGTGTTGGTCAATCTGTTAAAATTCAAGTTTGCATTGTGGGTTACACTTGTTCCTTTCCCTCGGATGTCCCTATGTATTTTGGCCATCAAAGAACTATATCTTTGCCTCTCTGAGCCTCAGTGTTTGCACTTGTTTATTGTGTTAGGGACATGCAGATGCTAAAAGAGGCAAGTGCAGTCTTGCCTGTGGGGGGAAGTAAAACAGAACCAGCACAATAAATAGGAGGGGCAGGGCAGGCTCCTTGAAGTAAGAGGCCTCACAGCTCAGGCCTGAGAGATAAGTGGAAGTTGCCAAAGGAAGAGAAAAAGAGAAACCATTCATTTTCTGTTGCTGAGCATCACACTACCGTAGACTCAGTGGCTCAGAAACAATATCTATGATCTCAGAATTTTCCTGGGTCAGGAGTCTAGTCCAGTCTTAACTGGGTTCTATGCATAGAGTCCCACAAGGCCACATTCAGGTGGTGATCAGTGTGCAATCATATCTGGGACCAGGGTCTTCTTTTCAAGCTCCTTCAGGTTGTTTCTTGTGATTTTAGGACTGAGGTTCCCAGTCTCTTGCTGTCTGTCATCTGGAGACTGCTCTCAGATGCTAGAGGCTGCCTGCAGTTTCTTACCCTATCATAGCCTTTCCCACAACATGGTAGCTGACTTCTTCAAGACTAGCAGGATAATATGTCTCTTTTCAGGAAGGGCCCACTTGTTCTTTTAAGAACTTTCTCCTGATTAAATCAAATTCACCTAAGATAATCACCCTTTTTGATTGACTCAAAAATCAACTAATTCGTGATCCATAATCATATCTGCAAAATCCCTTCATTTTCTCCAGGTTTGGTAACCTACCCATGAAAATGACATCTCATGCTTATAAGTCCATTATACATTTAAGAGAAGGGAATTATATAGGGAATGTGTATGAAGAAATGGGAATCTTAGGGGCCATCTTAAAATTGTGCCTACCACAAAGAAGGATATTACAGACAGAAAGAACCAGGTATGTGAAAGAGGCTTAAATGGAAGTATGGCAATTTACAGTGTCTGAGAATAAGGCTGGAATATGCAGGTCAATTCAGGAAAGGTGGGTTTAGTTTAAAGAATGGTAAGTCACTGCTGGGTTTAACGACTCGTGCATACAATATTATGCAACTAGTGAATCACCTGCTTTCAAAGAGTATTTGAAATACTGAAATATAGAAAGCCTCATACAATAAAATGGTAATTGTAAAATGTCAGGATATATGTTTATATTACATGATGTCAGATTTGGAAATATATATGCATATTTTAAAAGACTAGAAGTAAATACATCCATCTGTTAGCCATGGATCTGGTGGAGATTTATGGATATTAGCTATCTCTGGGTGGAGAATTATGAATGAATGACTTAGAGATTCTTTGTTCTTTTCCTTATTTTTAAAATTCTCCAGAATATATATTTCTCTTATAACAATAATTAATTAAAAACTACTTGTGGTATTTGCAAAAACGAATACATCTGAGCACAGTTCTCTTTGAAGTCAATTGAAAATTTGAAGTTCCAGGTGTTTTGACAGCAAGATCAGGAATTAGTGAGAAAGCAAGTTCAGAAATTAGCTGCCCATAGCTGTACAAAGATGAGGATCCGTCAGTGGAAATGATATCCAGGTTCAGCCGTGAGTGACAAGTAATCCTAGACCCATGCAGGTTTGTCTCATGACTACACCATTGGCAGGAAATTTGGTCTTTAAATTCTGGAGGTATTAAAGCGAGTAATCTCCCTCTACCTCAGTTTCCTTATGTCTAAAAATGCAGGGAAGTGAAATTTTATTCTTCCCGCAGGACTTAATTGCAAGTAATACATAAGTAGCCTGAACTTCATCTGTCAATTCCCCTCCTTCCTAGTTATTTAATCCATTCCACTTACCAAGCACCCACTGGGCAGGAAGCTCACAGGGAGAGATGGCTGGAGGTGCCCAGTGCTATTTCATAAATGGCATCACCTGTGTCATATTGCCAAATCCATTACAGCTTTCTGAGGTATTCATTTGGGAAGAGGAGGGAGAGTCTTTTGAGAGCCAGATGGGAATTTGGAAATAAGTAACACTGACAACCAATCCTTCAGAAACATCTTCAAGTTTAAAGAGAGCAGTTAGCAGAAAAGAAAAATGTATTTTTAGAACTTGTTTGGGAGGTGAAAGGATTTTTCTGGGGGGCGGAGGACAGAGAATGGGTAGAGGAGATTGTTTCTTTTTTGGCACTGCAATATCTCAGGGATCTTTGAGTCAAAATATAATGAAATAAGGCTTTTCATCTCTCTTCAAAAAATGAAAAGCAAGTGCACTAGAAACTGTCTGAGTTGGTCACTGAACAGATCGCATTTCTAATATAAGACAAGATGGCTAAAATAAAGACTCTTGAAATACGTATTTTAAAATTAGATTGCTGACCTTTGATAGGGCTTATCATGCTATTTATACTGTAGCAGAAGGAGCTGATTTTTCAGTAGTTGCCTCATCAAAGACATGACTCACATTTCCTTAAGCATTTACATTTATACCATATGTTTTCTGAGGTAAAAAAAAATGTTTTATGAGGTTTTTCTTTTTCTATATAATTAGTGAGATGTGAACAAAATTTGTAAGAAATCATTTAAAAGAACACTTTGGGTGCATGCAGTTTGCAAATGTTGAATTCTAGAAATTGAAAGTATATTAAATGTTTGGCTGGTGTGACCATTAGGTATATTTATGAATATAAATAAGAAGTAATCATTGTGATGCTGGTTTTACCATTAAGAAAAAAGGCAGAATTCAAAGAGTTTTAAAATGAAACATAGATACTACTGAAACTCTCTTTATATTCAGAAATGTGAATTTGAGATAAGAAAGCTTTTGTTAAACTAACTGAAAGAATCATTTTAACATTTAAAAAGAAAAATATTACTTTAATTGACACAGTGTGTGTACAAACTGTGTGTGTACAAACTGTGACTAATGATAATGGGTTAAATTATTTTGAGACCCGTAGAAATTAAAATAAATTTATTTTTATAATTATTAATAGTAAAGGCCACTTTAATTTAAATATTTTTGCTTAATGAAAAATTATTGTCCTATAACTCCTAGGAAATGTATGTTCCATTTAAGAAATAGTACACATAGAGAAAATGATTAATATATGAAAATCAGTTTCCCAACTGAGAAATCCCTAGTTTCTCACCTAGTTTCTCACCTGCTCAAATCACTTGACATTTTATTCCATTATTATTTTTTTAGGGCAGTAGATTTAGGAATAGAAAACAGATTCTGCACATGTAATAAATGCATGTCTTAAGCAGGTACGGTGATTCCTGTAGCACTTACCTCTCCCTAGATTGTCTTGCTCCAGGCTGGTCCTGCCATTCATGTTACCTCGCTTTGGAAAGGTTTTGCTATCCTTCCAGTCACCCAGGTCAGAAACCTGGCCATCGCTCTTAACTCCTCCCTATCATTTCCAAGTCCTTTCACTTCTACCTTCTCAATATCTCACGGATGTTCTCTCTGTGTGTCTCTCTCTGTCTCTCTCTCAATTTTATTTTTTACAGCAGTTTTAGGTTCATGGCAAAATTGAGCAGAAAGGACTAAGACTTCCCATTATCCCTGTCCACACACATGTAAAAAGCCTCTCTCTCCTTGTCAACATCCTCTACAACG
Source organism: Pteropus vampyrus (assembly GCF_000151845.1). Classification (NCBI taxonomy): domain Eukaryota; kingdom Metazoa; phylum Chordata; class Mammalia; order Chiroptera; family Pteropodidae; genus Pteropus; species Pteropus vampyrus. The sequence continues at coordinate 390,935 of NW_011888962.1, forward strand.
GGTGGACCCACATCGACACATCATAATCGACCAGAGTTCATAGTTTATATTAGGGTTCACTCTTGGCGTTGTACATTCTATGGGTTTGGATAAATGTAAATGAAATTTGTCTACCACTATAGTATCATACAGAATAGTTTCATCACTCTAAAAATCCCCAGTGCTCTGCCTACTCACCTCTCTCTTCCCCTACCCCTCTGCACCCCACAGCCCTTTTTATTGTCTCCATAGTTTTGTCTTTTACAAAATGTCATATATTTGAAGCCTTACTGTGGTTAGCCTTTTCAGATTGGTTTCTTTCACTTAGTAATATGCACTTAAGGTTCTTCCATGTCTTTTCATGGCTTGATAGCTCATTTCTTTTTAGCACTGACTAATATTCTATTGCCCGGATGTAGCACAGATTTTATATATCTATTCATCTACTGCAGATCATCTTGGTTGCTTCCAAGTTTGGGCAATTTTGAATAAGCTGCTCTAAACATCTGCATACAGGTTTTTGTGAGGACATAAAGTGTTATCTACTTTGGATAATCACAGATATTCTCTTACATTCCGATCCCGTCATCTCTGCCTCCTAATTCATCTCCCTGACTCCCAGTCTCGAGCCACCCTTATACCTCTCCCCATCAACTTATGCTCCACCTTGCGACCAGGATGATCTTTCTTAAATGCAAATTTGATTGCTCACTTGCCTATTATTGAAATTTTAATAGCTTTTTAAAACCTGTTCCTAGATACATTCTCAACACATCATCTTGGCAAACAAGACCTTTTCCTTATCTGGCTCCTACTCATCCTTCCAGACTCACCTTTTGACACCTCCTTTGCATCTCTCTGCAGCCCACTTCTCACCACGAACATAGAGTTTTAGTCTTGCCAAAATATTTACAATCTCTTGAGTGAGCTTTCCTCTCTGCACTGCAGTCTCCTTCTGCCTAGAGACTTCTTCACCTCCCACCTCTGCCCCATCTGGTTAACCTCTACTCTTAATTTATGTCTCAGCTCTAAGCAGATGACTTTTCCTTAAGGATGCGCTCTTTGTCCCTTTTGCCTTTTGGAACCAGGGCTGTTGCCCTGGCATCCTGTGTATCCCTCTGTCATAGCTCTTATACCGTTGAACTGTAATCATGTATTCACTAGTCTTTCTTTTCCAGAATAGTAAATAGACTCCCTAGGTCCTAGTA
>NW_011888962.1:393234-404325 GCF_000151845.1 Pteropus vampyrus
AGATAACCCCTTTCTGTACTCTCACCACCCTGGTCACCTGACACCAGCCCTACTCTCCTCATTTATTTATGATTCATTTAACAGATATTTACTAAAATTCTACTATGCACCAGCACTGTCCTGCAGGCCGATGATAGAGCAAACAACAAAGCAAATAAGGCCTTTTCTTTCATGGGGCTTACAGAGGAATAGTGGAGAGAAACAGATGATAAACAACCACACACAGAGACACACACACATGACTCAGGGATGAATGAGAAAGTGACAAGGTGTGTGTGTATGTGTGCACGGGTACATGCATCAGCACATATGTGTATATATATGTCCTTTCGATCTGGTTGTCACAGAAGGTGTCTGCAAAACTTGAGTGAGGAGATGAAGAGCTTTTAGAGCAGGGGAAATTGTAAGTGAAATCTCGTGGGTAGAATGCTGCAGGCTTTATCTAGGAGCAAAAAGATAGTCAGGGGGGCGGGGTTTTTGGGGAATGCGCCTGAGAAAGCCCATCAAGCCAGATCATAAAGGACAGAACAACAGTGCTTCAGGATTCAGATTGTATCTAAATGACTCTATTTCAGTAGCATCTTAAAATGTGTCTGAACAAAACTGAACACACCAATACACATACAGTCTGAGTGGAGCAATCAAATTTATAACTTACGATGGACACTGCAGTGCAGGCCACAATTACATGACTTTTTTTGGAAGTCATGTTATATCTCCAGTCCCCACTGTGATTTTCTTTGACACTCATTGCTCACATGCCTGAATATTACTTGCGCAAGAGAGAGAGTAGGTGGATATGATGCAAGGAGTTATTAAAATGATTCACATCGCACTTCCACCATATGAAAAATAATACATAGTCAAGAGCAATCCAGCTTGGGAAAGTCTAAATTGCATATTTGAACTTCAGTCAGTCATTGAAATGATATAATCTGGATGATACTAAAAATGCTCTTCTTGAGAACTTTCCTCTCAGAGCAAAATTGAATGATAAGAATAAAATGAAATCTAACAACAACAGCAGCAGAAAAAAAAAAAAAAAAACCACCAGAAAAGATTTTAAAAATTGACAGCTCCAACCAGGCAGGAGTTGGGAGATAAAGGGAGTTGTTGGTACTGATGAGCCAATTAAATGATGATTTTCCACCATCAGGGAACCCTAATTGTCCTTCCTCCAGGACCTATGGGTTTTTCTCTGAAATGTGGAAGTCAGGCCCCTGAGCTGACAACTCCAGTGACTGCCACCTTCATTTTAAAGCATAGAGGCTTTCTAAGGTAGTGAGTAAGCCCCTTCCCTCCACTGGCTCAATGTTCTCCCTGCATGATGCATCTGCTGATCTGTCACTCAGGCAGCAGGGATCGTGAGGACTCTCCTCTCCCATATGGCACTGAGTTTTGTTTCATCCTTTTCCTATTCCCTATCAGTAGGTAATCTGGAAGACTGTTTTATAATGACATTCACAGCTAGCATTAAAACCAGATAAAAATAAACAGGATGTCAATAAAGAACTAATAATGTATCTGTGTAAATGTATAATAATAATAAAAAGTATACATATATCCATTTGCAAAGATACCATTTTAAAGTCATGAGCTTTAAATGAAGCTGCTTTATAAATGGACCAACATATGTGAATGTTTGCCTATGTCTTTCAGCCATGAAAATTGCCCCATAGATAGTGGGCTTTGAAGTGAAAGGCACTCTATTGGCACTAAATACTTTACCAGAACACCTCCTCTAAGTGCTGACTAACTACTTTCATTACAGAAGTTTCAGGAAGCAATTTAGGGGTCATGGAAAGAAATTGTTAAACAGCCTAGTAATCCAATATTTCCTAAAAACTGGATTCAAAAACCAAGGGCAACTAGAAAAGAGGTTTTAAGCCAGCCTTATAAGAGGGAAGTAGGTGGCCATCATGGCAGTAGGAAAATTCCTGGAAGTATTTAGTTGAGAATGGCAACTGTCAATAATGACCTTGGTTTAGGGGTGAGACAGCATGGTAGAAATACCCCTGGACTGGAGGTCAGGAATCTCTCGCGGCTCCACTACTGTCCAGCCAAATGGTATTTGGCAGGTCTCTTACCCTCTTTGAGTCTCATTTCTTCTATGTTAAATAAGGGTCTAGTCCTAGTCAGGTGTAATTAAAACTGCGTCCTGCACAATTTATGGATTCTGTAGCAACTCAAGGAGATGTGTCTTGGGGGGGTGGTAAAAGGGAGGGTGAGCAGGTGGGGCTCTGGACTCTTCCTACTCCCTTTCCCCCGTGTCAACCAGAACAATTCTAATACTATTTCTTTATACATTGAGTTCTTTGTAAGATTCTAATTTAAAAAAAAAATTTTGGGTACTTAAAAAAAGCTGGTAGATGTCTAAATATGGAGTAAGATTCCTTCCAACTCTATGATATTATGAATCTACCATTTAAATTAATGTAAGTGATATATAATTTTCTTTAGAAGTTAACAATTTGTCACTTACTGAGCAGTGATAGTAACACCAAAGTAATAGGATTAACTGAATCCTAGCAAGGAGAAACTGTCAGTGAACAATGTATATTACTGATAAGTTGTAAATAATGTATAGTACATTTTGTTAATTATTTTTATTTTCCAAAAGATTGATAAACTCATTTGTAAGGAGATATGGTATTCTATCTGTTCTTGCCACAACGATATGGGAACTCTAGAATCTGCTAATATGTCCCTGAGTGCAAAAACTACTTTTTTCGAACTCTTCAAATGTTGTTTAATTTTGGGGGGAAGTTCTGGAAGGAGCTCATAATTAATATTAAACACTCGGTTATTTAAGTATTGATTTAAAGCACGTAACATGTGCTCAGCATCCTAGCAGATGCAGAGGGAGATTCATTTATCACTCAATGGTTCCTGGGTACCTGCCACGTAACAGGCACATCTTTGGCACTTGGGTTCCTCATGAACAACACAGACATCACACGTCCCAGCCCTAATGGAGCACACATTTTAGATGGTAGATTGAAGACTTAGACACATGAATGTATCTCTTCTCAAGGAGCTTAGAGTCCTGTTGGGAAAATAAAATGTCAACGCATACAATTAGAGGCTGAAATAGGCGGTATGAACCCCAGTGCTATAAGTAGTTTCAGAGGAGGCAGATAGTTGAACTTGGGTAGACCTTGGACAAGGGGTTGAATTGGATAGATAGCCCCTGACTGAGTGCCTGGCACATAGTAGTTGCTCAATAAATATTTTTTTGAGTAAATTTAAAAAACAGACTGACTGGATAGGCAATTTACACATTAGAAGTAATAGAAAAGTATTTGGGGGTTTAGAATGAGCCTAGATGAAGAAAGCCTTGAATTCCAGGTAGATGTTTTAGAAGTCAGGTGAGAGTTGGGGGTAAACATAGCACAGAGAAGCAAGAGTAGGAATCTGTTCCAAGAAAGCTTGTTGCAGAAAGGAAGTCCAGAAGCAGGGAGACCTATCAGGAGCTCTTCCCATACTGTAGTTGTGAGGACATGATGGCCTTGGCTTAGCAGAAGCAGAATACAGAACAAGGAGCAAATCAATCACAAGAAAATCAATCATATTTGGACATAGGTTATATTGAGAGGGAAGAGGAAATAAAGAAACAAGGCAGGAATTTCAGGTCCCCCGGGTGGAGAAGCTACTTTCTGTTTGAGAGGCTGCACGGCATGGCAGTGATGCTTATGGGCCCTGGGGCCAGACTGCTGGTGTGAGTCCTGGGGCTGTCGCTAATAGCATGTGATCTTCAGCAAACTACTTAACTTCTCAGGGCCTCAGTCTCCTTATCTGTAAGATAAGTATGATAACATAGTATTTACTTTAAAGCATAGGAGTTCCTGAGAAGTGAATGGGAGTAATACATCTAAGTGCTTAGGAGAGTGCCCAACAGAGGCCCAGAGGGGAAGAGAGACAAAAATGGACGCTTGAGGGGAAGAGGCTCATTCTGTGTCACCCCACTCCCCACTCTACACTGAGAATGCATGTGAGGTTGCTGAGTCATTCCTGCCATTCTGAGGTCAGGGGGCAAATTTCCTCTGTAGACTCCTGATTGTATAGTTGAGAGCTGTTCCCCACATCCAGCTTGGTGCAGTGCCTTGCATAAAATAGGTACTATTAAATGTGGCAGAGCCAGGATTCAAATATTTATCTAGTGAATGTTTTGATGGACTGGTGGTGCCACTGACAGACATGGGGACTTGAGACGATGCCCTGAGGACACCTCAGAGTTAAGAGAGCTTGTGGATGTTTGTGTGGACTGCAGCTCAGGTATTCTCAACTCTAATACTGCTGAGTTTCAGATAGCTGCTGCTTTGTGTTCTGTGACAGACTTACAAACTATCGAGATAGTCCTTCGACTTGGGAGAAGCATGGGAGTGGTGAAGGGGATTCCCTTTTTAGGAGAGACTGTGGATCTGGTTGTGCTATGCCCAGGCAGTGCTCCTCCCTTCCCACATCACAGTGCGTTTGGACCTGACTGGCCTGGGGTCTCTTTCCCAAGAAACACTAAATAGGTGTGGCCAGTTATTCTAGTGGTCTCTGCCACAGGATGAAAATGAAGCTCCTGGTGATAGCAGTGGGTTCTCCTGGAATGTGGCTAGCGCCCTGCTTCACAGTCGAGGAAATTTAACACAGCTTCTAGGCTATCTCAAGTCTAATTTTTTTATGTGTTGTGCAAGGCATATGATGTGTACACTACTGACTCTACTTTCTATCCTTGATGCTTTTTATCTAAAATATCTTTAAATGTTTGCTCTTCTGCTCCCAGCTCTGCCTCCCTTCTGATTATAGAAACTCCTGGGTGCTAATTTGGCACTTACACACTAATACATCTTAAAATAAATGGACAGTGAGGTGCTTTTTCTGAAGAGCATTTCATTTGGTTCTCAGGACAACCTTTGTATTTAGTTAGGATTATTGTTCAATATTCATTTTACATATTAAACTAGGCCCCACACAAGGAAATTTCTAGATTGATGGAAATGTTCTATGTTCTGCTCAGGGTATCAGCTACACTTATACATATATTTGTCACAATTGATAAAATTATACACTTAAGATCTGTGCGTGCACTATGGGTAAGTTATATCTCTTTTTTTTTTTTAACAAAAGTAAAGAAGTTATGCCCGGAAAGATTAATTGAATTGCCAAATATCACAAAGCTAGACATCGAGTCGAAAGAGCCTTTATTTGAAATATCTGCCTGGATCTTCTAAGGAGTGTGAACCTGACAAAGAGGATAATTCTGTTTGCTTCTTGTAATGCCTTCTTAGTGGAAGAGGAGAAATAATAAAGACTATAGATAGATGACAGACGAACTCTTGAGAGTCTGTGTAGGGGGAAGATAGATGAGAGTGCCAAGATGCCTCTGAGTGGGAGAGGAACTAAAGAGAAACCGGGATGTACAATGAGAATTTTATTATGGCTCTGTCTGAGGTCCCTCCTATCAATACAAAACACTGAGCAAAATCTAGTTCAACCAGTTTTGGTTCTCTATCTGTCTGTCTTTCTTTTTTTCTGTGTGTGTGTGTGTGTGTGTGTGTGTGTGTGTGTGTATGCGTGTGTGATTGCATGTGTGTGTGTGTGTGTCTCAAGGGGTGGGGCTGTGACAAAGTACTGAGTGTACCTCAAGGAGGATGCAGGGCAAAGTAAAAGTACAGTTAAGACTTAAAACTAATTCTCCCATTTACACTCTGTCTTTTAATCTGTTTATAATACGCTCTGACTCCCCATCCACGTAGTCACATTCTTAGTGGAAGACATTATTTCTCATGCCTCTTTGTATTTATTTTTTATCACTAAAAATAATTTAAACCATTATTTTCTAATTATAACTTTTATGTTTCTTATTCCAAAGAAATACGTATTTATTGCAGAAAATTTAGGAGATACAGATAAGCTAGGAAAATGATAATATCAGAAATGAGAGCTGTCATTTAGAACTCAGTCACATAACTAATCACTAATGTGCTAAGTTTTATAACAATGCCACTGATTGATTGTGGTAATCACGGAGATGATTAACACCTATATCCACTATGTGCAAGTCGCTGTTCTAGCATTTACACATATTAACTCATAATCTTCGCAACTACCCAATAAGTATCATTATTCTTCCTTCCTTTTATTTTAAGTTATTTTATAGGTAGAGAATCTGAGGTAGAGATGGTAAGTAACCTGGCCATGATCACACAACGGAAAGCGGGAGAGGTGGGATAGGACCCAGGGGTCCAGGTCGAGCTTTGTAGGTACAACTAAACTTCAGCACTGTAGTAGCCCAGGGTTGGGGGGGGTACTGTTTTTTTTCCCCCTGTTTTCCATTTCTAGATTTCTTTCTAGAATATCTCATCCTAGAGTTAGTGGCAACACAGATTTCAAACCCAGGACTGTCTACTCTGAGCAGGAGCTCTTAACCACAAAGCTCACAGACGCCAGCAGGTAATTACTACTGACCTCTATGTAAGCGATAAGCAATCTGCCTCTCTGGCCGCCCCTCTGAGAAAGGTGGTCACTGGCTCCATGCCCCATGGCATTGCTGCAGAATATCCTTGCTGCTAAGACTGCCTCTCCTTTGGGGGATATGGCTTCTCAGCAGAGGGTGATGGAGGAGGACAGCCAAAAATTGGGAAGGGAAGATTTATTTTTGTAACATTTAAACCCCTGCGGTGGCAGCTGCCTTAAAATGGCTGTTGGACTGTGTATATTTAAAAGCAAGTGGACTAAGGAGCTCTTTGTGTCACAAAACATGCCGTTTGTCTCCTTTACAAAAAAAGAATCTCTTTTAATTTTCAGAATTACAAGGTACTGCGGGACAAATGAAAACTGATAACTAGGTGTCTTATAATGTATACATATTTTGAACATTATCAAAAATTATTCAAAGACCCATCATTATAATCAGATACTATGGAGAATGTTAGTTATGTAGTTTCTGAAATTTTAGTTAGAAATGAAACCCATCAGTTTTTAAGAAAAAAATAGAAGAATGTTTCAGTGTAGCACAAGATGTAACATTTTGTGGTAAACAAGTTAGCCATTGTTTGCTGAGCTGTGATAAGCTATTCTAGAGAACTGGCTAGCTCTTGAGGAGGTTACCACCTTCTCCCCATCTATACAATGCTATTCGTCCCCTATCCTTTACCATGGTTAGATACAGCAGGGATGGACATGAAGTAAAAATCTACCAAGTCCTAGGTGAGATGCCGAAGATACAAAATAGCACTGATAAATGAATCGAGCCTCATTTCGGATCCATGACTGAAAAAAAGAAACGGTTTATCATGCTTGGAAAAGTGGAACAGAATTTACAATTTAAATGTTACGAATACATTTGCTAAAGCTTTCAACGGAAGGGTCATTCCTTGTAATTCCAGCTTTTCAATTCAGGAAAGCCAATTATCTAAACAAATGACCAAAGGGAACAATAGTACAAACATATTTTAGAGAAATATTTCTCTCCCATATTCCTTCTATTTGAAATACAATATTTTATTTCCATGAGTTGAGCTGAGGAGACTGTATATTGTTCCCCTGTGAAAGATTAATTTTACCAAGGATTTCTCTCCAGAATGAGATTCAACTGGTCATTTGGTTGATAGAAAATGGACAGAGCAAGCTGAGACAATAATTTCCGACTTACCATATGTAAATGGAGTCTGAATTCAAATGCTATTACATGAGTCTGAATTCAAATGCTATTACATGAGTGCCATCATTTTTCAACCTAATATTTTTCTTGTCGTTAAAAACGCTTTATTTTTACCTTTAATTTATGCCACATAAATTACGTTTTAAAACTATTAATAGTCTCAAGGAACTTGCGAGGAGGAAGAAAAATGACATGCAGGTCTTAATTTTCATTCTAGGAAGCCCTGAGAATTTCTCTATATTATTTCCTCAGAATTTAGTGGGATACAAATTATAGGAATGAATATGACTAAATTAGTCTTAGAATTGTTTTCAGCTGATTCAAACTTCCTGGCATTGTAACAATCTTTAATTTTCTAAACTTGGTGAATTTTACCTTGAAATTCTTGAAGTCTCCATTCCACTGAACTAATCATAGTTGTGTATGTGTGGGTGTGTTTGTGTTTGTAATTTTAGAAAGTAGCTAAAATTATTCTGTCTTTGCTTTTGTAGTATGCTTTAAAGTGTGTTCCTATTCTCCCAGGAAGCAACACTTATCTATGCATAAGAGTGCGTGGTACAAAGAATGCCAGTGGGTTTGCTGTTCAGAATCTTCTCTCTCTCTCTCTAGTGTCACCATTATTCACTGTGAAATCTGTACCACACTCGGGGAAGTCAAGAATAAGGGAGGTGCTCATCGCTACTTGGAAGAGCCCTCAGCACCCCACAGCTTTCTGTCCACAGGCAGGTCATGTATATTCCACTTTTCTCCGTCAAGATAAATGTTTTGTCACATGGTGACCTCAAACAGAACTAACTATATTCTTAATGAAAAGAACAATACACCAACTCACTCTAGCAAGATTTATTACATTGTAAGCATAGCTGGGACACATAGACAATTCCTAGTATAGTGATCTGGCCTATTAAATTCACGACCTTAATTTATTACTTTTCCTTCTGTTCATAAACACAGAATGATAGATAAGCCATTTGCTATTTGTTCCTTATGTACTTTTCTACCAAGTTTATTCTTAAGCACACTAGGCAAGACTATGTCTGCTTTCCTTAGTCTTACAAATATCAAATACATGCAAAGTTATCCTGATGATTTAAATTGGAAATAACTTGCCCCACAGTCTCAATTTTTTTCGAGTAAATTTATTATTATATAATAATTATTAACATAAATGTATTATTATTATTATCTAACTTATTCACTGAGTGCGTGTGCATGTGTTCATGCACACGTGTGTAATGATGAAACGTAAGCTGGAAGGACTATAAGACAATAGCTTTGAAAAAGAATGAGTGGGCTACATAAGCCACATTTCTGCACACCATTTACTTTAATCACCATTACAGCCCAGCTAGATAATAAGCACGTACTGCAGTGCTGTTTGGGCAGTGAATAAATGCATTTGGCCAAGGCGGGGATTGGGGCTTAAATCCAGGCTGCACTCCTCTTACTAATTCAAGTATCCAAGGAGATACATCTATCCAGAAGGAAAGCCTTTTCTTATATGCACAAAATCCTGCACAGATGTTAGCGTTGTCCTGGAAGTAATTATTCTCATTTTATAGATGAGGAAATTAAAGATCAGAAAGATTGAATTATTTCTTAGGAACATGCATCCAAGAAATAGCAAAGCAAGAACTCAAACCTAAGCCAATATGGCTCCAAAGATCTTCATCCCCTAAACTCCCATCACTTCTTTCAATTAAATGACATCACTTTACTTCCTGGTATAAGGTTAGTTGTGCCACTTAAGTGGAAGGCCTATCTGGTTGTATACTTGTATTTTTAGATCTTTTTCTGAAAGTGGGTTTTAATGGGAAGGTTAAAAGGGGTAATTGAACAAGAGTATTGAGATGGTACATGGTAAAGTTGCAAAAAAAAAAAAAAATCCCCCGGAGACTTTACCTCTTTTAGAATATTTGAGAAGAAAATCCAGCACTTCAGCTAAAATTTCAAAGTGGCTATTTACCTAATAGGCTGTTCATTGATTATATGCTATTAGTGACTATTAACCAATGAAATTGTATTTACAGTTTACAAATGTATTTGATTTTCACAAGCCTCACTGGGGAACAATGCTCAGTCAACACTTTCTTTGCTTAAAGGGTGTGATCAAAGAGCTGAAGCATGACAAATGAATATTTGGCCTTTGAATTTGGAGTTTTCAAAGGATAATGTTTCACAGGTTGGAGCATTGATCGTTCCTGCTACTCCACACAGCCTCTGAATTCCATTTACAACTTTGCATGATCAGATGTCACATTAAAATATAATCATCCCATTTCAAATAATTCCCTGTACAATGGTCTCATTTTTAAACTTTCACTAATGTTGTTATTCTGGTGCAGCTATTATCATCAATTTATGTATGTAAGAATGTCAATACTGTCCAGCCAATAATATTCTCTAATAGTATTCAACAAAGACGTGCTCCCTTTTCACTGTGCCTCATGCTTTTTGTGGATAACATGCAAGTGGAAGTGGGGAACACAGCATTCATCAGCTGTTAATAATAAAGCAAAGTAAGTACAATAGGTGCTCAACAAAGTCATCATCTTTTGTATTTATGGTGTAATTTTGTTGTTCTTTTGGTTTCTTTTGTAGCAGGTGGACTTGTTTATACAGAGAGGGAGGTTGAATGTGTATTTGATTATTTCAGAGAGATGCAAATTGACATTATGAGTGTTTAATTCTGTAGGACAGTCTCCAGATCATTTTGATGTAGAATTTCATTATGAAACACTTTGATTTACTTCCCCAATTTATAAACATTTGCTGGTTTTGGCTGAAATCATTGATTTGGTGTGTCAATTGGCATAAAGGAGAAAAAATTATATTGTCTATATTTATCATGTACAAGATTCAGTATCTATATGTAAGCCTTGGGTAGAGTAGCTTTTGTAATCTTTCAAGTGATTATTCCAGAAGACTGCTTCTGACCTCTTCTTCCACACCACTGCCCCCCATACACACACTCCACCTACCCCCACACACCAGCACCGCCACTGCTACCCGCTGGCTGTATCAGAATAGTGGAGTCTGAATCAACTATAAAGAATCTCAAATTTGATATTGGACAATACCCGCAGTAGAAACAAAGAAGAAATTTCTTCTTTAAAATCAGTAAACCTATATGTTCCCAATGGCTTCCAGAAAGTTCTCTCTGAACTTTCTTATTTGAAATTGAAAACTCTTTTGAAATTTGATTTGACCAAAATTCCTTCTCCCCCTCTGGATCTTTGCGGTGATTGCTGCTTACTCTTTCAAATCCCACTCACCTCGGGGCTGGGAAATTAAGTGGGAGTCCTCTGTTTCTCTCCATCGTCATTTCCACATTATTCTTCCCTCTCCTCCTTGGTCATTGATGCTAAGTTAGAAATTATTGTTAAGTTGTCAAAAATTTTATTATAAAACTTACACATATATTTGGTCTACATATA
>NW_011888962.1:405540-408010 GCF_000151845.1 Pteropus vampyrus
TACCACTACATAGAATCACTGTGGTGATTATATGAGCTAATGTACATAAAATTCTTGGATTGGCACTGGGTACATATGAACATTTAATACAAGTTACTATTGTTCTTGTGTTGTCATTATTAAAAATAACCAATACCTTTAGAAAGTCCTGCTCTTGGTTACTAAGCCTGGAAGGCAGTGATATTATTCATCTCATTTTCCTAGTTTTTATGATCACTGGAGCAACCAGTCTGCCCTGATCTTGACCATTGTATCTGTACTTACTAACTTTTAAATTTTATTGATCCCATGAATTTTCCTCCCCAAAGGGTAAAATGTGCTGGTTTTGTTGTTGTTTTGTTCTAGTGTTTTCTTGGCAGGAAACAATAGTTTCTAAATAAAAAGCCATTTCTAAACCAATCTCTTAAGAAAAAAAAAATATTTTTGTTTCTCATCTTTTCTTACTGCACTTCAGAAACTAATTCTTTCTTCTTCTTTAAGCAAGTTATAAAACCTTCTGTTTTTAATATGCTGAGGATTGAAGTTAAACCATTGCTATCCCAAAAGAAAAGACTTTTTAGCACTTTTACAGCTTCTTGTTCTGTGTGCCCTAAGTAAATGGTGTTACAGGGATGGTATATTATCCATCAAAATGACATTTGAGCATACTTTCATTTTGAAAGATTATTAAAATATTTTTAGAATTTCTAGTTAGGAAAGAAAATCTGTGATCTGACCCAACAAATAAGCAATTATCACGATTCCATGTTTTATAATACTTTACTTAAATAAAAATATGCTCTTTACCTTTTTGTTCCCATATTTGATGTTTTTCAATTCTTTATATGTTCTTTACTTCTCTGTCAGTGTGGAATATTCTAATATGTTAGTGCCCAAAGGGCAGCAGCTGACTATTAATGAAATGCGCAGAAGATGTTTGATAAATGCTCTCTGAAGATTATTAGGGCAGTAATGATTATGATGAAGAGAGTTAATCTAATTTAAAATAATCTTTACTTCTTAATCTTTCCCTAAAATGTCTCATAGATAGGTTGATTGATAGATATAGATAGATATAGATGATATAGATATAGATAGATATAGATATAGATAGGTATAGGTATAGGTATAGATATAGATACAGATACAGATACAGATGTAGACATTACTTTATTAGATGATAATGGAAAGATATATTTGGAATAAATAAATTTAATAAACAACTCAGAAGTTACAGAAAGCTCAAAAGATAATCCTGTCACATCCCAGTGGACACTGCTTCAGGGTAGGGGCAAAATGCCAAACAATGTATTGGACCAAGCAGGGAAGCTCTTCCTCAGGTCCTTTTATTGGTCCAATTATAGGTGGAAAGGTGCTGTCTTTGAGCCTGTCATTTGAATTCATAGAATATGAATTTACATAGAAAAGATCTGTCAATTCTCTTTTACATACTTCTTGCCAATATGAATGAGCCTCATAACAGGTCTTATATTGATGTTTCTGCTAAAGCTGGCTGTACTCGTAAACAGAGTACTTGTCAGGTAACTAAATAAGGACAAGCTCTCAGTGACAGAGTGACACTGAGCACTTCAGATATATGTCTTTTTACCTCAGGATTTTAAAAAGAGACACTAAGTGAGTTTTTAAAATTAAAAATAATAATCATCTTTCGAATGTTTTAAAGAGAGAGGATGAATCCTAATTGCACATGCATCTATTAGACGCATGTGACGCGAAGTTTATGGGCCTCTTTTTGCCCTATTACTTTTTAAATAATAAGAAAAATGCAAATAAATTTAAAAACTACTTAAATAGAATAGTAAAAAATTAAGCAATTTAGGGATAATTGTCTAATTAGGTTATAACAGCAATTTTGTGAAGAGCTTTAAAGTGCCCTAACATAAAAACTAACAAAATGTTTGTATGTATAAATTATGATTTTGGATCCTTTTTTAATGAAATGTGCATCCAGACAAGGCCATTAGACTTTGTGGTTAACCAGAACTTCAACATTTCTTGCAAAAAGAGTTACTTTCTTTGTGGGATCCCTGACAAGCTAGAAGATGGTGCTGCTGGAATGTGGGAAAAACAGCTGTGCTGTAGGGAGGCTGCCAGATCCCACACAGCTGGCTTCAAAGATAATTAATTGTGAAGAGAGTGAGGAAGTAATTCACATAATTGTGTAAATGTTAAATAATTTACATAATTGGATATATAAAATGAATTATCTCCAAGTTATTCTTTTAATATAGAAAAATCTAATCTACTAACAGTCAACTATTCAATAAAGAACCTGATTTTTTAACAAAGCAAAAAATTATATATTCTAATCTGTGCCTTTCTTCAAAATAATGTTTTTATGTACCTATACCCTTCATCCCTTTGTACAATTACATTCTGTACATGTATGCATAATACATAGTGTTTGTGTATATGTGTATGTATATATCTGTATAATATATTTTCGTGTCTATGTGCTCAATCTCTTGCT
>NW_011888962.1:409405-414712 GCF_000151845.1 Pteropus vampyrus
GCAGAAGATGTTTGATAAATGCTCTCTGAAGATTATTAGGGCAGTAATGATTATGATGAAGAGAGTTAATCTAATTTAAAATAATCTTTACTTCTTAATCTTTCCCTAAAATGTCTCATAGATAGGTTGATTGATAGATATAGATAGATATAGATGATATAGATATAGATAGATATAGATATAGATAGGTATAGGTATAGGTATAGATATAGATACAGATACAGATACAGATGTAGACATTACTTTATTAGATGATAATGGAAAGATATATTTGGAATAAATAAATTTAATAAACAACTCAGAAGTTACAGAAAGCTCAAAAGATAATCCTGTCACATCCCAGTGGACACTGCTTCAGGGTAGGGGCAAAATGCCAAACAATGTATTGGACCAAGCAGGGAAGCTCTTCCTCAGGTCCTTTTATTGGTCCAATTATAGGTGGAAAGGTGCTGTCTTTGAGCCTGTCATTTGAATTCATAGAATATGAATTTACATAGAAAAGATCTGTCAATTCTCTTTTACATACTTCTTGCCAATATGAATGAGCCTCATAACAGGTCTTATATTGATGTTTCTGCTAAAGCTGGCTGTACTCGTAAACAGAGTACTTGTCAGGTAACTAAATAAGGACAAGCTCTCAGTGACAGAGTGACACTGAGCACTTCAGATATATGTCTTTTTACCTCAGGATTTTAAAAAGAGACACTAAGTGAGTTTTTAAAATTAAAAATAATAATCATCTTTCGAATGTTTTAAAGAGAGAGGATGAATCCTAATTGCACATGCATCTATTAGACGCATGTGACGCGAAGTTTATGGGCCTCTTTTTGCCCTATTACTTTTTAAATAATAAGAAAAATGCAAATAAATTTAAAAACTACTTAAATAGAATAGTAAAAAATTAAGCAATTTAGGGATAATTGTCTAATTAGGTTATAACAGCAATTTTGTGAAGAGCTTTAAAGTGCCCTAACATAAAAACTAACAAAATGTTTGTATGTATAAATTATGATTTTGGATCCTTTTTTAATGAAATGTGCATCCAGACAAGGCCATTAGACTTTGTGGTTAACCAGAACTTCAACATTTCTTGCAAAAAGAGTTACTTTCTTTGTGGGATCCCTGACAAGCTAGAAGATGGTGCTGCTGGAATGTGGGAAAAACAGCTGTGCTGTAGGGAGGCTGCCAGATCCCACACAGCTGGCTTCAAAGATAATTAATTGTGAAGAGAGTGAGGAAGTAATTCACATAATTGTGTAAATGTTAAATAATTTACATAATTGGATATATAAAATGAATTATCTCCAAGTTATTCTTTTAATATAGAAAAATCTAATCTACTAACAGTCAACTATTCAATAAAGAACCTGATTTTTTAACAAAGCAAAAAATTATATATTCTAATCTGTGCCTTTCTTCAAAATAATGTTTTTATGTACCTATACCCTTCATCCCTTTGTACAATTACATTCTGTACATGTATGCATAATACATAGTGTTTGTGTATATGTGTATGTATATATCTGTATAATATATTTTCGTGTCTATGTGCTCAATCTCTTGCTACAACTGCTTTTGGGCCACTCTGTGAACAACACACACGCACAGATCTCTCTAGATATTCTTTATATCAGGGGTGTCAAATATATCTTTATATCAGGGATGACAAGTATGTGTCAAGTATGTGTAACTTCTACTACTCCCATATTATAAATTCATTTATTCCAATATTCTTTGCCTCTGATCTGAGACTTGCTTGGCCTAGCAATCTTTCCCAAAGAAGTGCTCCAGACAGCCGCTGCAAATAAATCAGTGCTGGCACTTGAAATGGAGCCTCTTTGCCAACACTTTTATAGACATAACTTGCTTTTTACCCCACATGTGATACTCTCGAGACGAATCTTAAAGAGGATCTGAAACTCTTTCGAAGCATGGGTATATCATTAGAATTAGTTCATCTTCTCTAGGTCATTCAGACATTTAAAAAGCATTAGAAAAAAAATCTCTTTTACATCTCATGTTTCTTCTTGGTTATCTTTAAAGTCTGATTATACCCTGGATCCTTAAGCCTTCATAAACATTTTTTAAAATGAAATACTTTTCTATAACATATATCTGCAAGTTTTAATTTTAGACTTAGTTTCACCTTTATGTGCCAGTGTTTTTTGAGTTCCATTTTGCTCTATTACTAGACTCTTCCTTTTTTTTTTCTTTTTTATTTCTCTTGTCTTTTTGAAGGCACACTGGATAAGAAATTTTGAAATTGCTTTTGATCTGTAAAAGGTCATTTACCAGTTTTCTTATTTGCTCTCAAATTATTTTTATAAAGTATTTTCTTTATCCTTTTCTGTTTCTTTGTTCCTTTTATTTTTCTCCTTTTTATTTGTCTTTTTACTCCCCCGACCCTCTATGATCAAGTAAGCATTTATATTTTCCATTAAGTACATACTTTCTCTTAATCTCGACAAAAATTATGTGAAAGTGGTAAGTTAGCAGGTACATTAAGACCTCAATTAACTGTCCTAATACAAGTGAAAATGGCAGAGATAATTCCAAGAGCCTAATTTTTATTTTCATGTTTTTCATATATACGTTTTAATGTGAGCTCTTATGTTATCATTTTTCAGCCACACTATTTCAAACAAAAGAATGGAGGCATTTTGCGGAGGTCAAATTTAGGTAGAGTTATTTGGACATCCCACTGCCCCAGTCTTTTCTGTAAAGCCCCTTTAGGATAGGAATACCCAGCGTCTCCTCAGAATGAGACCAGACCCCGACCTGCCTCCCTCTTCTGTCCCTGGTCTTCTCTTTCTAAATCATCTTCTCCTGATGAATATTTTCTATTTCTAAATTAGCATCCTCCTACTGGGCAGTAAAAATGAGTTAGGATATGAAAAAATTATAAAACGTGTAAACAGATATTGAACGTCTTAATCAGTAATATGCTATTTGGTTGAACTTGAAAGTAAAACTTATAAAGACTGAAGATACTTTTAGTATCATATGATTAAAGAGATGTTTTAATGATGCTACAATGTTTAACATGTTCAGGCTCCTGCAATAGAATACTTCTTCAGGGAGATTGAAATCATTTTTTGTGACATCAGTCTTACCCCAAACTGAGTAGCTGAATGCATTAGGAAAATTTGGCTCATAAACTACATTTATTGGTTGACTCATACCTGATCGTTTTCAGAGGATAAGTGCCTAGATTTAAGTCAGCCAATATGTGACCTGTCTTAAATACTATTGCTCATCTTGCCATTTTTTTCCCCAGTGTGCCTTGTACTGTCTTGGTGGAAATTAACCCTTCCTCTTTTTAATGCTAAAAATCAATTTAAATATAGAGGCTATCAAAAATTTTTGCTGACTCTAAGTTCAAAATTCAAATCACGTAATTTACCTTAAACTTGGATGAGAAATTAACCATATCTCCAAAAGTTTATATTGCATAACATTCTAAATATTTTTATTTGTTTGTTTAGGCTCATCTCTATTAATCTTCTCTCTTGCTACCCATTGTTATAAACTATTTCTTTTAAATGGTAATTGATGTAAGTGTTATATCAGGAAAAGCTCTTAGATGTCTTGTTGGTCAGATTATTCAAATAATTTCTCCACTGTCTATTCCTATGTGGCACTTATTTGACAGTAGCTTTTCCTTTTGTGGGTATTTTTCTTTTCCTGTAAAAAAAACCAAAAAAACAAGAAAAAAGCAGTCTGTACTATCCCACTTTCCATTTCTGCATCCTCTATTCCCTTGCTTGGAAGTGACTTCTTAAGTACCTTTAAGAAACTGGTCTTTACGATTCCTCAAAAATTTGGCTTTTGTGTGAAATTACGAGAATTGAAATAGACTCTTTGGTACTTGGCACTTTTTCAAAATGTTCTCAATTTTCTAATACTGACTATATTTCTAACTTTTGAGATCATTAAGAACACGAATAAGATTAATTTTGCATGAATGTTTTTTATGTACACAACTTGGAAGTCTTCAGAGGAAGACTTTTTGCTTGGCTCCCTACTGCAAAATTTGGTAAAGCCTCAAACTTTTTTTAAAGACTTGTTTAGTATAGAAATTGAAGGTTGAAAATTGATAAGTCAATTTTTAATTCATTTATACATTGAAATTATTATTCCTTGAGTTCTTGGTACTCAGCCAGTAGCTATAGACACATAGGTGAACAAGGCAAGATTTTAAGGAATGAGCTGTCTACAGGAGAGAGACATGCTAACAAAATGTTGGCAGGCCACGTTATTTGTTCTATTTCTCTTAAATTTGTATCACAGAAGCACAAATTGTGTCCATGCATGAGTCACTCCTATCCGTGGGGAAGAGATTGATCTATTAAGATTTGCTCAGTGGCAAGAACTTGACATTCATTGGTTCCAGTTGGGTAATGTACATGAGGAGATCATATTCACACACGATCTTGTTCTCTTTATTCTCATTTCTCACTCTCTTTACCACCATTATCACCCCTCCCAATGGACCAAGCCTTGAACATAGGTAGTCTTATTCTCTTTGCCCTCACTTTTCTGGCTTTCAGATGGACAAGAGGAAAGCTTCGCTTTATTGTAGAACAAATGAGTAAGTGTCCTGAACAAGCAGCCCTCTTTGGCTGCTGTGTCTCAAAACTATGACTTGAGAAGGAATGTTAGAAAGCCTGATTTTGGCTAATGGTCTCTGCCCTGATTCTGTGGCTGTTACAGGTTCTTGTCAAACTCATAAGACACAGGAGACTTTCACCTAATACTGTATTTTCTTAGCTTCATAGAAGGATATAGGACAAGAGACACATCAGGTAAAGCATCTTCATGTCACGAAGGTATACAGCATCTTTTGTTCCCTCATATAATCTGCATGGCTTCTGGGGACAAGAGCTAAGTGCACAGAGGTCACCTTATCACAGAGAAGCTGTGTCATCTGTTTCCATCTAACCTTGCAGAACTGTTCTAGTTACAGATGCCTAGGCCTCCAAGCACATAGCTCCTCTGCCCAGGTACCCTGCCATCAATAGCCAAGGCTGATACAGCCTTCCACATTTATCTTCACTCTGTTGTTTCTGTGAAAAGAGCACTATGAGAATGCACACTCTGAGTTGATTCTCTCAGGCAGTCCTGGATTAGCTTAGACCTGATCTCAACCATTTACTCAAAACTTCCAATACAGATTTATCAACAACAAAGATGATATTTTGATCTTTATCTGATTCTTTTGTGTATTTACCATTTTTCTGAACAAAGCATCACTTGTGGAGGTCTCTGAGGAGCTAGTCACTCCTTTCCCTCTGAGTTCAGGACAGT
>NW_011888962.1:414762-457816 GCF_000151845.1 Pteropus vampyrus
TGTTACAGGTTCTTGTCAAACTCATAAGACACAGGAGACTTTCACCTAATACTGTATTTTCTTAGCTTCATAGAAGGATATAGGACAAGAGACACATCAGGTAAAGCATCTTCATGTCACGAAGGTATACAGCATCTTTTGTTCCCTCATATAATCTGCATGGCTTCTGGGGACAAGAGCTAAGTGCACAGAGGTCACCTTATCACAGAGAAGCTGTGTCATCTGTTTCCATCTAACCTTGCAGAACTGTTCTAGTTACAGATGCCTAGGCCTCCAAGCACATAGCTCCTCTGCCCAGGTACCCTGCCATCAATAGCCAAGGCTGATACAGCCTTCCACATTTATCTTCACTCTGTTGTTTCTGTGAAAAGAGCACTATGAGAATGCACACTCTGAGTTGATTCTCTCAGGCAGTCCTGGATTAGCTTAGACCTGATCTCAACCATTTACTCAAAACTTCCAATACAGATTTATCAACAACAAAGATGATATTTTGATCTTTATCTGATTCTTTTGTGTATTTACCATTTTTCTGAACAAAGCATCACTTGTGGAGGTCTCTGAGGAGCTAGTCACTCCTTTCCCTCTGAGTTCAGGACAGTCGAATTCACCCAGTTGACACACATGGACCAATATATGTCAGACTTTTTCCATTTCATTAATCAGGTAAATGAATTGTCTTCCTATGGGGAGGTCTGAAGAGTACTATTAGCAACTCAGGAGTGGGAACAGAAGTTTCCTCATGGAAATCAAGACAAAGAAATAGGACATCTCTCTTTTACGAGTAGGTTTACTGCTATGATAGAGGACCACCCAAAGTGTAGTGGAATCCCAAATGAAGGTGTGTTCAAATATGCCTAGAAGAGATCTACTATAGGAAGAATTTGAACTGAGATGTGAAGGATGAGTAGAATTTTTTAGTGGGATGATCAGAGAGAGAACATTTCATATAAGGGTTTAGTAGATGCCAAGAGGGAGCTGAGCAATAGCGTGGAGATTGTAGAGAAGACAAAAAGACAGAGTTTTTTCCCCCAAAATTCATAGTTATAGTAATATTAAATCAGTACTTTTCCTGACTCAAGGTAACTTATTGATTTACTTAGATTTTTTTTTAAGCTTTTGAAATTGTATATAAAGATAGATACTCAGTCTTTACTGAAGAATTCCACTGAGATTTCAAAATTCTTTGAACTATTCTCTCACTCATGAAATATTTCTTGAGTGTTTACAATGTGTTAGGCACTGTTCTTTTTATAAACACAAGGAATGTAGCAATGTCCTTGCTCACATGGAGCTTACATTCCAGGCTGCACTGTTCAATACAGTTACCAACAGCCACATGTGACCATCAAGCATCTGAAATGCACCAGTCCCAATACAGATGTGCTAGAAAAGTCATGTTCACACTGAATTTCAAAGACTTTGTATGAGGGAAAAGAATGTAAACAGCACCATATATATATATTTTAATATGGATTACATATTGAAATGATAATATTTTAGTTGTATTAGGTTGACTAAAATATACCATTAAAATAATTTTTATTTGTTTATTTTGCTTTCATATTGTGGCTACTAAAAGTTTACAGCCACATAGGTGGCTTGCAGTCCTATTAGAGAGTGCTGCTCTTGAGAGAGAGAAAAGTCAAAAAATAAACTAGTCCACAAATAAATGAACAAGATGACTTTCCATGGTGAGTGCTATAGAAAGTAAAACTAGATGATGCAATGGAGAGTGGCAGAGACTATATTAAATCAATTAGCCAAAGAAGGCTTTTCTGAAAAACGAGTTTTGCTCACATACGGATGATAAGCAGGAGCCAGCCAGGTAAATTCCTATGGGAAAAACAGCATTCTAGATAGAGAAATAGCAAAAGTCCCATGGAATGGCTTCTCATCTTCAAAAAAACAAAACAGAAGTCCAGTATGCTTACATGAGCCAGAGGAGGAGTGGTATGAGATGAGGTCAGAAAAGTAGGCAGAGGCTAGTTCCTCAAGGAGCCTACAGATGTGGAAATGAGATGGGGTTTATTTGAAATACAGTGGGAAACCACAGATGGGTTCCTAGGAGAATGATGTGAACCGATTTACATTTTAAAAAAGATCTCTATCTACTTTAAGAAAATCAAATGAAAATGGAAAGAATGGAAGCAGGGAGACCAGAAGCCACATGAGCAGTGCTGGCAAAAGATGTCGGTACCTTAGAGTGGGAGTAGCAGGGGTGATGTTAAGTAGACAGATATTCAAAACACACTTTGATCCTCCGGCTTTCAGAATCCTGCTGGTGATTTGCATATGGGAAGGGAGGACGGAAATGGATGAGGGGACACTCCAGGTTTTCTGAATTGAGATGTGTAGGAGGTGGTGACATTTACCATGGTAGGAAAATTTAAGAAAAAAGATTTGGGGAGGGAACAGGTATTTTGTTTTTCATTTTGCCTATGTGTTAAGACTGAGGTTTTTATTTGAAAGTTAAGTTAGGGGTTGTCTGTGTAAGTTTGGAGCTTGATATAGAACTTAGGGCAAGATATATAAATTTAGGATGCAGCTTTTGTTGCTTTAAGCCATTTCTTTAATTTATGTTTCTTTGTATTGTGACTAAAGGCTTAAATACTGATTTTTTTTGTAGTATTATTTTTTTATCAAAACATTCTTTCATCGTTGTCTAGTTTGGTTTCATAAACTTCTACCCAAAAGTTGTTAACGTTAATGTTTTCTACAGTAAACATGAATAACATGGTCATGATGTAGGGTCAGAAAAGTGTGTACAGAAAGTTCTAGTGTCGCATAGTGGGCACGAGTTCAAGAGGCTGCTTAAGGCTTTCAAAAGGGACCTCTGGGGGAAAATGAGAAGTCATCAAACTGGCCAACTCCTTTCTAAACTAAAGTTTTGCTTCACAAGCTTTTTCCCTCTATCTTGCTTTTGCAGGATGTTGGTGACAAACTAAAAGCATCATAGTGAATGTTGTTTTTCAAAGAATGAAAAAAAATCATTATAAACAGGAAATCATGAAAAGTGGGGGAAATTGCTTTATTGGCTTTTGGCTGGAGTTTGCAAATTAGAGAATTAGATGGGAAGGCATTAAGCAGGGGTGCGAGAGATACAAATTTGACTGTATTAGTCTTAGTTGAGAAATGAAACCCTTTCTGAAAGCTCTGAGAACCTCTGGGCCCTGAGTCGAGAAGTGATACAGCATAGAGCAGTACAGCCTGACGACGCTTCAGCTAGTCTTGAAAAGAGTAGAAAATACAGCAACTTTATAGCTAAAAAAAAAAAAAAAAAAAGCACGCTTTGTTAAAAACACTGATTAGTAAGGACGGTAGCTCATTCTGTCAACCTAAGACACAACTCTTTTAGGTGACAAGGCCCTTAGGAAAAATGGTAATTGGATGAGCCAAGTTTCAGTAGTCAGTCTCCAGCTGAAGAGAACATTTTCTACCCTTACTGCTGAACGGCCACTTTGGGACCATGATGACACTATGAGAGGGCCATAGTCTGAGACAGTTGCTATCCATTGATTGCGATATTTGCAGCTGCCAACCAGTCAATTCGCAAACATTCATTGAGAGCCTGCATAGCCTGAGCCCTATAGCAGAAGCTGAATAGCGCACGTATGCACAGAATGAATTCCTCTCACAGCCGGGCCAGCTATGGTTTTAGTAGTCCTTATAAACTGTCTTATTTGGGGAAAGAATCTTTGAGTTGGAATGACAGTTCAATCTACAGCAACATTTTAAACATCCCAGCGGATCAGTTATTAAATATGCTGAAGCACAGCATTTTATTTAGTTCACTTTTTCCCTCTGTACTCTCACTTATTTTTAACATCTAAGATATCGCTTTAGTTTTAAAAAAGGAGATATAAAATACAAATGAAATCTGACAACATTTAATATAATAAAAATTCTAATACAAAATCATTACCTTCGATACAAAGCGAGGTCTATCTATATCCATGTGAAATAAATATATCGAACAAAATTAGAAAATATAATGCGATAATCGTCTCATCAAGATCATAAAAAATACGTATGTTTCAATAGAGGGAGTCATCTACATTTACTTGAATGTTCATAAAGGTGTGTTTCCCAATCTCTACTTCTTTGAACATAAAGTTTAATAATATGTGACCATTTCAATAACATATAAATAACAAAAATAAAGTAAGATGATGTTATGCAGTGTATTTTCTCTCACTTATATCAAACTGGATTAAAAAACAAACAAACAGCCAAGTACGGAAACCTGTCATTCCAAAATATATGCACACGCAAATTACTATCACCAATGTATGGGAAACATACTTAAAATTTATTCATGTAGATTGGAAAAAAGAAATAGGCAAAGACATATAAAGCAAATGTGAACAAAAACAATGCAGAAGTAATAATATTAATGCTAGATAAGGTAAAATATAAAGTTTAAACACCAACAGGATAAAGAGGGAACTTACATAAAAAAGATAGAATCCTTGATGTTTAGGATTTGGCTGGTACTGATTTGTGAGAGCCTGTTGTCAGCATTTATTCCCAGTTCCATGTTTTATAACGTCACATTGAAACTGGCTGTGGTATGATTGTTTACACCATGGAAATTGGCGAATGATGCAAACTAGGCTTACCTCCTCTCCTCTTCCAGAGCCAGTCATTAAACATTTGCCATTACACCCGAGGTTAAAATTGTCCCCAAATGTATACATTCTAAACAATATAGCAATTAAAACTATAAAATGAAACTTTAGAAATGTAAGAAAACTTTATTTAAAATATATAATCATATTGGCATATTTTAGTTTACTTATTTAAAATTCTATAGATTCAAAAAATTAAGTAATAATATAAAATAATTTAATGATATAATTCTTTTTAATTAAAAAGAATTTAATTTGATAAATAAAATATATAATTATTGTATACAAATGTGTAAATAGATGTCTCAGTTTAAAAGTGAGAAATTTTTGATAAATAAGCAAGTCGTATTAGTTTGAAGTGAAGTTATTTTCTTAAAATAACACTGACTTAATGAGAGTTAATTATCTAATTTTCCTCTTATATTTTATATTTTAACCAAATACTAATTTACATTTATTTCCTTTGCTAAAAATTTGATTTAATATTGGAGAACGGTGACTTAGATGTTCTTGGCATATATTATATATTACTATAAGCCCCAACCAAATTATAAGAGTAGTTATCTCTCATAGAGACATTAAAAACAAACTTAAACTTAATATTTCAATGTTAATTTAATACCTTGAATAAGGTATAGATAAATATTGGTTTGTGAGTACTACTGGCCAGTAGAAAAAAATCTATAAGAATAATTTTTCCTTTTTTGAAAAAGAGCTACCATGTTCCATTAAGACTTTCTCTACATGTTCTTGTCAGACGAAGAAACAAATATTTCCCTAACACCCTTGGTTGCTAGTTGGTCACGTGATTGCTCTTTAGGAAACCCTAGAGACCCATGTGAAAGTGGGGTGAGAGGATTTCATGTAACTTCCTATTTAGAATCCAAGATTGCCTGTAATGAGCTCTATTTGATTCCTTCAACATTTAGCATCCAAGCAGTTTCCTTTCTCTAAATGTCAAGAATAGGACAGAAATGAAAGAAAAATGAGCGAAGCAGCGTCTGACGCTCAGAGAACATTATTCTCGTCTGAGCTGACTTGTCATCATTTGGGGATACTCTGTGAAGAGTATTTATTTATTCATACACCTAGCAGAACGGCCCTTAATAACCCCTTGACTAAATTAGCAAATAGATAATAAATGACACACGTGGTAAGAAATAATAACATTGTATTGAAGATTCTAGAAAATGGGAAAAGGCAAGAACGTGAAATATAGTTATAAACACTGGAAAAGATATTTAAATATTGGGTGATTTCCGTAGCATCCTTACCATCCACTGTGGGATGTAAATGTCTTTGCTGTCATTTTACATACAAGGACCTTACCATTCTGACAGGCCAAGGTTAAAAAATTATTGAAGGTTAAACCACTAGTATGTGGCAGTAGCAGAAAATGAACACATCTCTTCTGATGATTAATCCAGTGGTTGTTTCAAAATACCAGTTTTCTCTAGGGAAATTGCCTTAAACAGAAATCACACATTCTACTGCAGTTCTAATTTGCATACACTTTCCTTAAAACTTTCTAATTCCTGTTTTTCTGTTTGTTTGCTTTTTTTTTTTTTTTTACGAGCTCCACTCACACCCTAATTTCATAGCTACTGAGGGGAATGCTAGCTACCGTCCAGATATTCTTGTTAATGGACCTCTCTTTAAAAAAAAAAAAAAATCTTTTTCCTCTTTAGGTTTTTATTTAATTCACAGTGTAATCATATTAGTGAGAAATATTTTTGTACCTAGTGTAAACATCAAATTTTCCCCAGAAAAGCAAAATAAAATGGTGTGCAGATCAGTTAGTGTTCACAGGATAGTATAAAAATCAAGGAGCATGTACATAGGAATAAAGTCAGCATTTAGGAGTAAAAGGCTTGTTTGACAGACAGTGTTGTGATGTATAAAATTCTGATGACGACATATTAAAAATAAAGTAATTTTCTAGAAGAATAAGAAAAAAAGCGGAAAGCTATGGAAACGAGTGGATTTAAAGTCCTTTGATGGGGGGGAGGGTGCGTGGCAAACAACATTCAAAAAGTGGTCCAAGAACTTCCAGATAGCCATCTATTGACCACACTTGCGACCAGTTTTACCACACATTAAGAAGGAAAAATGTTCACAAGAAAACCACATGCATAAATTCTGCCCTTAGGAAACTTACAGTCTGGTAGGTTTAAAACAATTCCACTCTGCTTTATATAATTGTAAAAATGCCTCTGTAAAAGCAAAGCCCAGATGAAAGCATTTGTCAATGTTATTTACTCATTTGAATGCACTCAAATTTGTGCAAGGTAATTTCTTTAAATATCTACCAACATGAGACAAGTAGATCCAAGTGGACATCTGCCCACCTGATTCCTTTCTTCAGTTCCACTTGGATTGCTTGTGTCAACAACTGATTCGACAGTAAACTTCTAATGGCTCTTACAATTTCCCCATATTTACCTCGTTCTTCATTCTTGTTTCTCTTTCTTGTATTCTTTTAAATTTTTTTCCTTCATTTTTGTCTTGGTCCTCCTCAAGAGCACTTAAAGATTTGTCTCCATTTTGCTAACAGTCTTTGATTCTAAAAACATAATGTTTCGCCTGCATCCTGACCTATAAGGTATGAGAGGACCAGGACATGTTCTGATATCAGTGAGCAGAAAAAATGGCTGCTATCAGGAGAAAGCCTTTGTCATGATGGCTTTGTACTCATGCAAAGGACTTCCCAGCTCATAAAGCATGGGCTTACTCATTAGTTTTTTTCCTCTGAAGGCACTTGGGGAGACAGACCAGCAAAGTTAATTTCCCAAAGATGGTCAGGGCTAGGATGCTCAGAGAAGTTTTAATTGAAAGGTTCCATTGCTGAAATTTCTTTTCTAATATTCTGTCTGCGGCTTTCTAATAACAATGATACTGACAATAATAATAATAGCAGTAGTTGTTATAATTGTAGAGATAACAGTACTGGTAGTAATAATAATAGCTAGTGGTTATCGAATGCTATGTATCAGGCATTGGTCCATGTGCTTTACCTGTATTATTAACTCATTTAAACCTCTCAACAACCCAATGAAGTGCAAGTTATCATTATCCTTATTTCACAGCCCAGGAAACTGGGGCATGGGATTTAAGAGACTAGCCCAAACGAACACAGGTTGCCTGGCATAGCATTTTCTCCCTGCAAGAGAACTGTCTGTTTCAAAAAAATATTCTCATGGAGCAGTCTCATTTGCTTCTAAAGATGGGCCCTGTCATATCCTGATTGTTACTGTTCTAAGCCTAAGAACAGGGGTTACCTTTGACTGAATCTTAGCTTTATTCAGCTCTCTGCCCAAGGTCTCCTCATCAGAGGGCCTTCCAGACCATTTCTCCATCATCTCTACCTGTCCCATTACTGTGCTTGATTTTAATTCTGAGCACTTCTCACTACCTCACTGTCTTAGTCTACTTGGACTAGTGTAAGAAAATACCATTAACTGGGCGGCTTAAACAACATACATTGATTTCTTCACAATTCTGGAGGCTGGAAGTCCAAGATCAGACTGTCAACATGGTAGAGTTCTGCTGAGAGCCCTCTTCCTGGTTCATAGATGGTCACCTTCTTACTGTGTGTTCAAATGGCCCTTTTTCTTGGTGCATGCTCATGGGAGCGGGGGAGCTTCCTCTTCTTATAAGGCCACAAATCTTATCAGAATAGGACTCCACCCTGATGACCTCATTTAACTTTAAATACTTCCTAAAAGCTCTATCACCAAACAGTCACAGTTAGGGTTTCGACATGTCCATTTGGAGAGGGACACAATTTAGTCCTTAGCACTGACCCAGTTGACATTTCAATATTTAACACACATCAGTGTGTTTATTATGTATCTTCTCTGCCTTCCTTCCACTACTATTAGTAGGGTCTTTGAATTGTTCTTTGCTGTACTCCTAATACCTAGGGCCCTTCCTCACACATGATAGGTGCTCAGTAAATATTTGTTGGATGAATAAAGAATAAAAGGATCCCTCTTCTCTCATATATACTGGAACATATATGTGGCCTAAATGAGGGAGAAGAACCCATCTCATGTAATCTTGCAAAATAACGGAGCCAGTGTTAGCTTCTGAGTAAATTCATGGTCCTTCAGCTGACAGTCTAGGCAATCTGCATAGTAAATTCATGGTCCTTCAGCTGACAGTCTAGGCAATCTTTCAGAGCCCCTCCTGGGAGCGAGCAGAAGCAGGTGGATTTGTACACCAGACTGCCACCTGTGGAGCACACCTGAGGAATGAGGGTGCAGATTCTATTGTTACCAGAGAGTGGCAGTGGAAGAGTAGGTGGGGAGAATAGAATCACAGGTGAGGAGTGACTCCTCCCCTGATAATTTAACCCTCCTCCCCCAACCCTAGGAAATTGCTTTCTGCCGATCAATGTTGGCTCCACCTCTGGGGACCAACCTCCGTGCGCTTCTTGCTTGGCATGTTATGAATCTAAGAATGTCCATTTGGAAATTCACTTCCCAGTGTACATGCTCAGGTTCTAAGATAAGTTCTCCACCCACAGTACCTCTTGACTCTGGCCTCTATAAAGGAGGAGAGTGTTCAGCAGCAAAACTGGATATTTCTTAGAAAGGAAAGCCTTCTAGGCTTTATGGAAACCTCAGAGTTTTCCTGCTATGTCTCTGAGTGTGGAGCACAGCATCCATGCACATACCTTCAGTAGGGCTGGCTATGATACTGACATATGCCATAGGTAACAGCCGAAATCTACACTGGATGTCCCCAGGAAGGCTACCAAAGACGCGTGGGCCATGTTTTTATAATTGGATATAGTCACAGCTTACATTTATATCTAAATGTTAACATCACTATTAACTACCAGATTTTATCTTCCTGATAACAAAAGACAGAAGTGTCATGAAGGCAGAGACCTTGTCTCGTTCATTTTCTTGAGCCTCGCACAAAGTAATAAATACTTGTTAATTGAATAAATAATCCTAAATCATGTTACAAAGTGGTGGCATTTTATTGCTATTTTGTAGATGAGAAAAAAATTAGTAAGTTTATCAAGTTTATGCATAGTTCGTGGAAAATTTTAAAATGAAACCAATATTTCATGATTTATAGAAAGTCTGGTTGGCAAGGGTCCCACCTACATGTACATTCCACAAAGATAAATTATTTTTTTTGTTTCAATTAATTCCAAGTAAGTACATAGAACAGTGCTTAACATATATTAAAGACTTAATAAACATTTGAATGAATTGAAAGAATGAATAAAGATGTTCAAGATTTATCTCAGTATGGGCCTCATAGGACACGGCCATATCTTCACTAAGTGGTCTCTGAATCTTTATTTGAATATGTACAGTAAGTGAGAAATCATTAGGGCTTTCCATATTTTGTCAGTTCTAAATGTTGAAAGTCATTTCTGAATGCTTGGAATATTACACAATATTTTACAGTTTTCACAATGAAATAATATCAGGTCTTATTGATAAAATGTTGGACAGGTACAGGGCTGAAGAAAATCATAAGACTTGAAATGACACAGGATATATCAAGCTAAAGTGAAATCGTAGTTTGGAAACCAGATGTGGATCTTTTTATCCGCATTGTCATTCAGACCACCTTGCAGTTGTCCTCAGTTGTATCATGTGAGCGTGTGTGCAAAGCTTTGTTGAAATGTGGTTTTATCCAGGTCTACAGCATTCCGCTGGCCCCTGATATGATACTTGTATCAAGAATAATATCTGATGGTTATATAGCACCAACCTGAGGGAGGCTCTGTTTTAAGTCCTTTATATATATTAACTTATTTAATCCTTACAACCTCCCCATGCCCAGGGTGCTATTACTATGCCCAAGGACAAAACAAAACAAAACACCAAGGAACAGAGAAGTAACTTGCCCACGGTCACACAGATAGGAAATTGCAGAACCAACTCAGGTCCTAGCCCCTAGCTCCTGAGCCTGCACAGCTTAACTGCTGTGCCATGTAGCACATTGCCTACTCTTTAATCTTTGTGAATCACGCTAGCTCCACAAGAGCCTCACTTCAACCTCTTTGTTCAAAAAATATCTGCTAATTAGTCAGTTCTGAAATGTTTTCAGGGATCAATATCAAAATCACCTGTGATACAGTTTCAGAGATGGATCCTCTCCCCTTTTGGAAAGCACGTTTTCCTGATTGGGGTTACTTGTTAGCCCTTTCTCCACAGCCAGAGTCACCCACTCAGCTTCCCTCGCTTTCCTGGAAGAAGTCTTGCATCTATTATTTCTGTTTTGTTTTTTTTCATTACTCTTCATCCATAGCTCTCTCCTCTAGCACATTCCTCCCTCACGCTGAGAATTTCCCCATGGATATCTATTTCCTTGATTTATGCAGTGTTACTGGGCTAAAATCTCTCATTTGTGTTATTAGCTAGACTCTATGCAAAAATGTATAGATATATGAGACCATATGTGCTGTTCTTAGTCACCTCCCTGTCCTTTCTCAAACTAATGCATGTCTTTTCCACATATATAGTTATTGTTATTTTTTTCTCTCTCTGCCACAAAGCCCTCCATTTCCTTTTTCTCATTTATCTGAACCTTTTTCTCTTTTGTACCACATTTTCAGCTTTGAACTCTTGTGATCAGATTGGGAATTACACGTCTGAACAAATGCAGACTTCCCAGCCTTGTAAAGTGCAGCCTGTCCCCAGCACAGAGCCCAAAGCACCGTGCCAGAAGCCAAACCTGCTTGTGTGGCAAGAGATATTTTTTCCTTTCATCGGTGCAACTCTCAACTGGACACAGAGACGAAAACTCCACTTACGTACCCCCAAGGTCCATGTCTGACACTTTATAGTCACCGAATATATGTCCAAGGTTTGTTTTACTATTTGCCTACGTGCGACTCACTAGAAATGGCTGGCAGATGGTAATTCCATCATATTGCAGACATGCATTTTAGGAAGCTGGCACCCCTCCTGGCTAACCAGACCATATCAAAGTTCCTTATATCTACCACGGTCACTTCCGTATCCCTTGTTGAAAAATATTATAGTTAGAGGACAGGAGTTGGCACACTTGTTCTATAAAGGACTGATAGTAAATATTTTAGGCTTCAAAGGACATTCGGTCTCTGTAGCAACTACGCCACTCTGGTGCAGAATGAAAGCAGCCGAAGACAATGAGTAGATGGATGAGTGTGGTTTTGTTCCAACGTCACTTTATTTACAAAAACAGACTGCAGGCCGGATTTGGCACATAGGTCCATACTTTGCCACTTTCTAGTATCAGAAAGGAAGCAGGAGAAAATAAGGAGTATACACCCAGAGAAGGAGAAAAGTGTCACCAACCACTCCTCCATGTCTGGCATTTATTTATTTTCTGAGTTCAATAAAAAAATAACCTCCTGTTCCTTGGGAGTGTGAAATTATTACATTAATTTTGGAATAGAATATCTAGTTTCATGTTATCTTGAATTATTATTTTTTTTTATTGTTGTTCTATTGCAAATGTATAGAGGTAATTTAAAAAATTTAAAAGATTTTAAGGGGCCAACAGTGCCTCCCTCAGGCCAAGACTATAGTCGCAGCCATACATAGAGGTGACTAGGCTTTGAGTTGAGGCTGGCCGGGACAGTGATGTGGCAAGCACTGGCAACAATGAGAGACCTGCCCTTTGATTTTGTTAAAGTGTTTCCTTGCTCAGGCCTGCAGTTTTTCCACATTGCTCTTGTGAATATAGCATCCCCCTCCCCCACCCACCCCCGCCCCCTGCCAGACCCTCAGTCTAAGGTTCTTATCATTGTATGGAAAAAGAAAAGCTGGAGAATATGAAAATAATTTATTGGCTTTGGAATTCCTTTTTATATTTGTCTATTAACGGAAAATAGATTTACCTTATTGAATTATTATTTAAATAGATTTTCATTCCCTGGGCAAAAAGTAACCAAATGACAGGAGCATTTATTTGTGTGTGTGTGTGTGTGTGTGTGTACATATGTATGCATGTGCAACTTGGACAGTAAAAAATATTAGCTGGGGAGGAAAACAAGAAAGTCGATAATGGTAGGCAATCATGAGGTACAATCTATACACACATACCCATCTGCCTTGACAGTCTTGTGGGAGGAGTCAGTGCTTCAAAGATGTATAACAAAGAGACACCAACAATTGTTGGTGGCATTAATGAAAGAGGGGCCTGAACCAATGCAAAGATGACCTGTTTAGCAATCTGATAGTTTTGAGAAAGACAAGAATTATTGGTTTAGTTAATAATAAGAGCGACTGAGCACCAAGCAGACAAGCCCTCGGGCCAGAAGCAAATGTCCAGAAAATCGTCACTCGCATATGGAGATTAAGTGCTTGGAAACAGGAATGGGTGCGTAGGGGAAGGAGAGGGGGCTGAGGACGGAATGCTGAGAAGGTTGGAACTTAAGGGCTCAGGACAAGACAGAAGAGCCTAAAGTGAGAAGAAAATGGTATCAGAGAGGGTGGTTGTGGTTGGCACATGGGAAAAGGTGAGGTCACAGATTTGCAGGGCCTGGATGAAGTTACTCTCCTCACTCTGGGCCCAAATCCTGGTGACTGGAAAAGAATTATACTTTCTGGGCTTACTATTCTTAAATTTTAAAGTCAAAAGATAGGGACTTGAGGGAATTTACTGTGTTGCTACATAGTGTAGAAAGTGCTTTTACAAATAACACATTGGCAAGCCCTCAAATATCCGGGGGGAGTGGTTGAATTATAGTGATTTTTAAAGATGAGAAAATGAAATTTTGGGAAAATTGTGTATCTTGCTCAGGGACACATAATTAGAAAACACTGGGATTCAAACTCAAACTTTCTGAGTCCAAAGATCACACAGTTTTTATTCTGTTCTCTTGCCTCTTACAGCCGTATGGGAGGCCAGCCCGAGATAAGAGGAGGATCATCTGTGGGGAAAGAAGAGGTGGGGATGACCGCTCCCTGGAAATCTGAGCTCATGGAGCGTGAATAAGGGCCAGGGAAGTAGGCTGCAGAATCACCTACTGGTTAGGGCACAGGTCCAGCCAGATCTGGGAACTTGAAATGAGTGACAGAGTTTTGAAACAGCCATTGTAGATAATATGAGAAAAAATTCTTTGAGGACAATTAAAATTACTACTGAGGACACGCCAAAGGAGACAGGATGAATCTGTAGTAGGCTGTAGGCTTGAGTATTGTTAGTGCGGACTTTCCAGCAGATATCACGGGAACAGGGTGGCGAGAGTAGGGTTGGTTGCTAACCAGATAGAAGAGAAAATTGAGAAGACGATTGTGTAGGAGGCTTTCCAATTAGTCTAAAATTCTCCAGGAGAAATTCTGCTTCCTTCCATAGATATAGTCTATATCACATATTCTGTCTGACAGTGCAAAGTCATCAGGACCTTCTCGAACAAATTCAAATTCCCCTGGGCTTCAACTCCCTTTGGTTTCCTTTTCTTGTCTTTCTCTTTGGTTCTCTGCTCCAGCCCTTCACCTTCGCTCCACATTCTGCACCTCTATTTTAGCCCCTTTATATCTTTTCCCAAGTTTTTCTTCACTTATTGTATCACTTTCTCATGTCAACTTCTGTCTTGTTGTGCAATCGGGAAAAGAGGCCCCTGTGAACAGCAAGCGCATTTACATTTTTGAGCCAGATATATCTATCTTCTAGCATTTGTTCAAGGCCAATAAATATAAAAATCGGTCTTGACTTCTCCACTGTTGGCTAAACCCACAAGTATATACACATGAAGTATATACACATGAAAAATGCACTGATTTTTTAAAAATGCAAATAACCATGAGAGTTCTCATTGCTCTATTATTTAAATAAGACAAAATAGCTAATGGGAATATAGAGGAAGGAGGAAAAGTGACCAAAAGGCTGGAGGCTCTGCAGACCATGATGGTCTGAGACTGCAGTGACCCAGAGGCTGTCAGACATGGCTGGGGTGGTGGACAGAGAGAGTGGTCCACTTGTCTCAAGAGCTGAGCTAGATCACAGAGATGCCCCTAGAGGTTTTCAGTCTCTGCCGATCGCATCGTTATAAGTTCCAAGTAGAGACGAATCATCATTTTAAATTCGGTGCAGCACTTAACACATCAAAGAGAAATCAATGTATGCTAATTTATTCATGGGACCCAAAGAAGAAATAAATTCAAACAAGTAAAAATGAGCAGGAAGCATTCTGTTCCACATCGAGTTTATGATTGCCAGCACCTGTATACATTTGCGAAGGTCACTGCTCAATGCATAATTGTCTGTAACTCTGTGAAAACAGGCTTACCTTTTTACTGAAATATTTTTAAGTTAAACTGTTTTGGTTCTCCGTTAAGTCGGGATTTCAACCTCAAGTTTGTGATATTTGTAAGAAGTGAGTGCCACCTTCTGGCCACTATGAGTATTGCTGAGCAGCCAAATGGAGTAGGGTGTATTTTCTGACCAGTCTTAACCAGGTATGAATTAAAATTATCTTTCAGTTGCTAAAGCAGAATAATCACTTAAGAATCCACATGACTTATAAGTAGTCCCCTTTTCTCTTTTCAATTATTATATATTTTTTATTCAATATGTATCACTTTCTCTAGCGTGAACTATCCTAATAAGAATCAGTACTAGCCTAGTGCAATCAATGGGTTCACATATGCTGTCCAGGCAGAGATGGGGCCCCTGGCCCCAGGATATTGGTTAATAGTTTAAAGGAAACACTATCCCTGGTTATCTGACTCTGAAACGAAGACCAAGGTGGAACAGAGCTGTATAAAGAAGCCCTCTTAGTGGAAGTAAATTTTGTCCATTCCTCAATGGGGTTGTAATGTACATTTCTCATCAATAGATTAATGACTAAAATTGGCCTTGATACACAATTCAACATAGGCTCTACCTGCACAATAAAGAGTCGTACTTCTCAGATACATGTTCAGCTTCTTAGCACATTGTTACTCTCAGGCAGGCAATACTATATCCTAAAAGTACACTTCTTTGGTGAAATTGAGTAAATAGGAATTATACAGGGTAAATCTGATAAATGATATGGTATATTGTAGTATTGTGATCATTCCCTTGATTTTCTTTTAATTATGAAATTTGAACTTGAAACTGTTCCAACAATTTAAAATTAGAGGGTCAAATTTAAAAGTTCTTACACAACTAGCAATACAATTTTATGTTATTGCCTAGAAACGATAAAGACTTATAAATCCCAACTTACATGGGTCCATATCAGTTGCTTTGACTTAAATTAGATGTGCTTTTTTCCTTATTAATTTTGAAAATTATGATGCTGTAAATGAAATAACTGGAATAGGAATCACCTTCACGGTAGCTAATGGATACAGGCATCTCAGCACCCCTTCCTTCTTAATGGGGAGAATGATGTCGTTAGTCACAGCCAACTCTCTACTAAGTCACTGTGCTTGAATTTCAGGTACAACTTTTCATCTTCCATGAACTACACATACACATTAAAATTTTAAATTACAGGGTGTGGACAGGATATCTCACTAGAATGTTTTGCAAACTGCAAAAAAATAAAATAAAAATAAACATAAAAACCACTCTTCTAAACACTCTGCTAACCAAGGAGGCCCTATGAGTTCAGCCTCTGCTTAAAGCTCTGAGATACAGTGTTGGTGCTACCTGTCCTTGGCCGTGAGATTTCTTTACGGAAGTTATTGCAGTGCTTTTTGGTGAAATACCACCCACTCTCACAGTCAGCATTTGCAGGCACTGAGGGAATGGTCAGGGCTAGGAAAACTGGAATTCTATTAATAACTAGTATTTGCTTAATGCTTTGAAATACTAAAGGAATACCTTAAAGTCTCTGTGTATCTAGGGGAAGTTTTTTGAAATTTTTGATTATGAGCAGAATCATGAAAACTCATCTCTTCCCCACACACATGTATATCGGATATCATACTCAGATTAGGATTTAATTGGTTGGAATGGGGCTCTGGCATGGGGATTTTTTAAGGCTCCCAAGGCGATCTTGATGAGCTGCCAGGATATTAACAGGCTCTGTGCTAACAAGAACTGTTTCTCACCTACCAGGAGAGGTCACATGGTTCTGGGTTAGACAATCGCGTGGTAAAACAAAAATTCTAAACATCGATGAGTAGAGACAGTTGGGGAAAGAAAATCGATATTAGGTAAAAGAATTAGACAGGAACCAGCAGGGAAGAATGGCAAATCTAAAAAGTTAAGAATTCTGTTGATGAGGGGAAATGATCAGAACTTAGACTGATTATTGAGAGGACCGCAGCTCTCCCACACGGTCTTTGAAGTGAGAAAAATCAGAATGGAAGAAGCCAAAAGGCCCTGGAGCTCAGAAAAGCTGTTTCCTGAACAGGATGGAATTGACCTTAGTGTGTGCCTCGTGTTCTAGTAAAATCTTTCTCTTTTCATCTGCTTTCACTGTTTGCAGATTAATCACTTAACACTACTTTGTTGAACATGGATTTCATTTGAAAAATGAGAGAGGAGATAAGGGTCTAGGTTAGTGGGTGGCAAATGAATTGTGTATACATATCATTTGAGGAGCTTGTTAAAATTCAAGTTTACCAGCCCAACCCGAGACATTTTGGTTCAGCAGCTTGCAGATGGGGCTTGGAGAGTTTGTGAGTTTGTGAGATAAAAATACAGATAGAAGACTACATATCACATACCTAAATATTTAAAAGTTTTAGATCACACTAACAGATTTGTTAATTGAAGGAAGTTCGAGCTTCCTTACAAAAAAGCCTAACCTGGAAGGTCAAGTTCAAATATAGAGACTTAATGTTTAGGTTTTATCTTCTACCTCAGTGTCAAAGGTCTGTCCTCATACCTTGACAAATATGCCTTCATTGTAGCCTGGAAGACTAAGTTTAAATTTTACATTTTCAACTCTCTCCTTCCATAGGTAGGACTCACTCTTCTCTTAATATCTGGCTCTATCTGGAACCATGAGGCACCTTTATGCATGTATGGGGATATGCCAGGCCACCTGCCTAAGTTCTGACCAATTACCTCCACCTTCTTCCCCTGAAACAGCAGCCTTAGAGGCCTAGGGTTGAACACACTGATGACATGACTGCCCCCTAGAGGACAAATAGGGGAACATGACCACATGGACTCTGTTAGCTGGCTTGGGCCATTTGGGTAGATTTCAAGATCTCAATTTCAAGCCATGGTCTAAAAGGGGGACCTATTCCCAAGTCCAACAAACGCCTCCTCCCAGGGAAGGGGCAGGGCTGAGGGGTGGGCAGAGCAGGCCCCTTACATACTCCAGAGAAGGTATTCCTTTTGCCCTAAGAGGGATATTGAACTCCAGTGACAAAGATGTTTGAGCTCCAATCTTAGACCCCAATATTGTGAGCACTGATCTTGCAGTACTGGCAAGAAAGGGGCTTGGCTTGTTGGTTGCCATTAGGTCATTTTCATTCTAGAGGCACTTGGGACAGTCAAGGCCACTGAGCCGGGGAAAACCCTGCCTTTATTATCTCTCCTCCCAATTCCATAACTTCTCCCACCAAATAAAATCAAGGAAAAATATCTTCTCCCCCTACTTCAAACAATCTTTAAAAAGAAAGTAGGAATTTTAATTGACATCTTTCTCACACTTAAGCTTCTTAGGTTGTAGAATCTAGAAATAATAAGCTTCAAAGAGAGGGTACTATTTCATAGTAAGGCAGTATTTCTATAAAACTTTACAGCTTGTCGACAATCATCTGAGAACTTCACACATCATTAAAAATCCATTAGGACAATGACCACACCATTAGCTCTTCAGTAGACGCCTTAAAACCTAATTTGTTTAAAAGAAATATTGTTTTAGGCAGGCACTTCTTATGGTAGGGTGACTGTGGCAGAGTTGTTCCAGTATTAACCAAGTCCCCAGAAGAAGGCTTGGGTTGTTTCTAGGAAAGTCTGTGACCACAGCTAAGTAGTGAGGGTCAGCATTATGCCACCTCAGCCCAGCTAGGGACGCTTTGCTCCCTGGGCCAGAGAATAATATGCTGAGTTAGCCACTCCTTTTCATTAAGTCCTTCAGGCTGTAGTAAATTCTGGATATGGCTTCAGGGAGGAATGCCACATATATGGTGCTCCGTCAACTTTGTAAGCCAATTTAGAAAGTCTCAACTCTGGCTTGCTCATTAATATCTCTTGGGAGCTTAAGAAAGTATCCATGGTGGTGGTGATGGGGGCAGCTCCACGGATTCCTATGTAATTGCTCTGTAGTGAGCCCAGATCGATTTTAGAAAATTTCAAGGAATACTAATGTGGAACCAGCGTTGAAGACCACCAGTTTGAAGAACTGGCTAATAATTTCAAAGACTCTGACATAAAAACAAAAACAAAAAAACAAAAAAAACAAACAAGCAAACAAAAAAACGAGAACAGAAAGGTTTTGATGATAAGGAAGGAGAAGGAGAAGAAGGAAAGGGCCCAGGAAGCATCGAATTAAGATTTAGGGCGTGGCTGGAAATGGTGGCAGAAGTGTGACCCTGACAGATTGTAGGAACAAATGTGCTTGCAGGCACAGACTGCCAAACAATTATTAGGATGTTGCCCCAAATCTTAACTACTTCCCACTTTTTCTCTGTCCTAACTGAGTCTCTGTTGGGGCCAGAACGAATTGTGCAGCACCGTGGGAAACTGGCCATTCCCATGGTCCTCCTTTGGACTCAGACTCCCAAGGGCCAACAAGCACTATCCGTAGGGCTTTGTTCACTGCAGTGGATGATACGCCATTGACATTTCCCAACACTGAGAACAGAGCCCTGACATCTCACATGTCTTTAAATGCCAGAGAGAAGTGAAGGCATCCCGACTTCTTCAAACCCTAACGTAGCATTAATCTTATTTGTACATTTCTTTTAACTTTGTATCAAAGTATAAATACAAATGCACCAATTATAAGCATAAAAATCAACGAATTTTCACAAAGTGAACACACTGGGAACACCAGAACCCAGATCAAGAAACAGACTCTTCGGAGTCTCTTTCCCACCACTAACCCCCCAGATACTCACCATTGGACTTCTAATACTAAATATGAGTGAGTTTTTCCTGTTCTTAAACTTCATATAAGTGAAGTCATACTCTCTGTACTCTTGTGTTTGGCCTTTTAGGTCAACATTCTGTTACTGACATCTATTCATGGTGCTACTTGGAGTTACAGTTTGTTCATTCATATGATTGTATGATGCTTCTTTTTTCTTAAATAGTTAGGAATTAAAGAGAAATGGATAGTCAGGTGTCTAAAATATTATAAGCCTTATATAAAATATAAGTTTATAAATATTTCTTTGCACTCAAAGGCAGAAAATTTGCAATAACATCACTGTTTACTCAATGCTGGTATATTTTCAATAACTACTTTTCTATTTTAAGATCTTAACTAAGATTGTCCTTTTGTGGTCCCTAGCAAAAAATGATCCATTTACCGTTGAAGTATCATGTACACCTGTACAGGTATAATGTCTCTACTTCAGGAAATATGGATGATATAATAGTCAACTTTATATAATATTCGAAGGGTGTCTCAGTCTATAGAGAGGATTTTATTTTCAAGAAAAACCTAAGAGCAGCAGTTCTCAAACATGCACCAAAATCACCTGGAGCTCCAGGAATCACCTGGAGCTCCAGGAATCACCTGGAGCTCCAGGAATCACCTGAAGCATCTGTAAAAACTCACTGCTGGGCCAGTGTCCAGGTTTCTGATTTGGTGCATCTGTGGTGGGCCCAACAGTGTGCCTTTCAGACAAGCATCCAGGCGGTGCTGCACCTGGGACCACACTGTGGGGTCCACTGCCTTAGAGCTTGCAGGTGAAGTTCAGTTTCTCTCCCTTCCCCATATCCCACTGGTGAGATTCTCTCCTGTCATGCATGTTTTTTCAAAATCCTTGGAATCCACCAGGTAGTGACTTTAGTATTGTCATCATATTTACCTGTCTCAATCATTAACATCAATTCTATTGCTCTGCCCTACAGAACAACTCTGCTCATAATTCATTTGGAGCATGAATTTCATTTCCTCTTGATTTGCTTGCACATTGGTGGCCCCAACTATTTATCACCTCATTACAAGCATCTGGCCATGTACTGTACTGGGCTGCATCCTGCAGTCCCCAGCAGGGAGTCCTGCTCACACTACTGAACTCAATCATTATATTCTCTGCTGGCTCATTGATTAAATCCAGATAGCTTCTGCTTTTCACCTGCATGTGCTTTTGTACACTGCTTGCATACCTATAAAATGAAGCTGTGCTTCTTACTATTATAAGAATAGAGAGGTTATAGCAGTTACCTGTGATCCTATTATGACCAGTGGGGAAAAAAACTCATTACTTTCGCACTTTAAAGCATGTGCCTCTCAATTAAAGTGTTTCTCAGACTCAGCTGTATGTTGCCATTGCCTAGAGAACTTTAAAAAAAAATGGTGCTGTTGGTCCTGCCACAGAAGTTGTCTTTTAATGGATGTGGACTGTGGGCTGAGCATAGTGTGTGTCAAAAACTCCCAGGTGATTCTAATACATAGAAAAGTTTTAGAACTTCTGAGGTACCTTGTTCTCTTTATGAGTT
The DNA here is from genome assembly GCF_000151845.1 of Pteropus vampyrus. NCBI lineage: Eukaryota > Metazoa > Chordata > Mammalia > Chiroptera > Pteropodidae > Pteropus > Pteropus vampyrus. The sequence goes on from NW_011888962.1 coordinate 435,921, forward strand.
TCAAGAGAGCCATTTTTTTCTCCAAAGGATATTTTCATAAACACCTATCCTTGTTTTATTTCTGTGCCTCCTGTGGATGTATTCCTTTTGAATATTGCTTCCTTAAATAAGAAAAACATAATGAACTGTTATTAATATGTTGCACAAAGCATTAAATTTATCCTGAGCCTTGGATAAACGTGCTTTAAGCTAGAAATGAAAAATAATAAACTCTGCTGAATTCTGCCTTTTCTGTCTCAATTTAGCTAGTCCATAAGGACTTGACAGGAAAGAGCTTGTTGTTCTTATAATTAATGACTAGAACAGGGTTGTTGGAGTAATTATTTGTTTTGAAACAGTCCTCTAATTTCCAGAGACATTTTCTCATTATAAAACAATTATATATAAAAACAAAAGTAGAACTTTAATACTAAGATTTATAACAATGCCATGCCATTCTAAATGTAATGACCTGCTGTCTACTATCCCACTGGTTTGGAAAATAAAACAATTCATTTCAGTCAAATGAGGTTACTTAAAATTAGCTTATATTTCATCAGTTTGAAATTAGTTGTTTTCAACCTAACTGATGTTGTTAAAAGAGTTGACAGATTTCCATTCACCCCAAAATTAGTAGATAGATAGATACCACCAGATAAAAAAAAAAATGGTCAGTATCCAGAATAAACCCCTGAAATAGCTCATTCTTAAATAATGATGTTTTCAGTAGGTTTAACCTATTAACTCTCTTCTATTTGACACTTTCTCAAGGCTGGGTCCTGTATCTTAGAATAATTGAACATGTAATAAAATTTAGTTATGGCTTATCCACAGCCATATTTGTAATTTAGAGCCATCAGTCTATATTACTTACTGAAACTGCTGAGAAAACTATTAACAACATAACAAAAATTCTAGAGTGATCAGTTTCAGGACACATGATATAACAGTTGTTCTGAGTTCAGCCATTGAACCAGTGTATAAACTTGCAAGATAAACCTGAGAATTCAGTCATTCAACCCTCCTCAAACACAATTTAGTAAACAGTTTTAGAACAGATAGCTTTTTAAATTTAATAATTTTTTAAGACTTAAAAATAAATTTAAATAGAACCCTCAAATATCAGTTTCATTAATATCATCTTCACTTAGAGATGTCAAGATTAATAGTGGCTAATATTTATATAGCACATTAAAATTTAGAAAGTACTTTTATACACATTTCACTGTGTTTACCCCCAAATCCAGGGAGATTGGAAGAGCAAAAATTTACATATTGCATATTTTTAAAAAGCGAATCCCAGAGAAGTTAATTGAATAACCTAGGGTCAAACAGCCAGAAGTTTGTGAAACTAGGAAAGCCACTCAGATTTTCCGACTCTGAAACGATTGATCTACCAGATACATCAGCTACTGACAGCAGCTAATTGAGAAAGAGGCGAGGGATCATGAGGGAAAACAAAATCTAATAGTCATTGTATGTTGATCATTTTCATAAATGATTTTTATATTTCACATTTAATTTCTCATTGGTAGAAATGTGACCATACTGGTGCTATATTTAGGTTATAAAGAGCAAAACCTAAACATGCATTTGGGACTATCTGCAACCTCATCTAAGTTAGAAAAATAAGAACAGGCACACTTGCCACTGTGTCAGAGATTACTATATAAAGTGATCAATTATTTTTTCTTGTACTAAGGGGAAATTAAATAGATCTTTTCATTTTTTATGGCAATTTCTTCATATTTCTTGAACAGTATTGCGCTTTACCAGTGGTTGTAGTTCTTCTATTAGGCCACTAGAGGGCAGGCCTTAGTTAGTAATGCCATGTATGAACCTGGCTGGAAACTGATCTGATTAGAAACATTTCAGGTGGACTGCAGCTGTGTTCCCCTGGTGGGCACAGAGTAAGGACTCAGTGATTTCAACTCTTCTTTTTGATTTTTAATTACTAATCCATTCTTCATTCTATACAGATCCTTGCTTCCAGATATTACTTGTTAAATTATTCGTTTCTTCCCCCATCCTGGCCTTTTTCAAATGATGGAGTGTTGTGAAGTCCTGTCTTTGGTGGTGGTTTGGTCTAAATTTCTACCTTGCAAAGCAGGTATCTCTGGACAATGTATTCTGGAGAAGCAACAATAGGCTTAGAGGCCTGTGCTGTGAGCTTGGGGAACAACTGGGAATTTGCATCTAGAAGTAAATTTTGAAGTTCTCCAGTACTAACTTTAGTATTTAAATCGTTGTCTGCTAATGATACCCCATTGCCAAACTTTTACAGAGTCACTCTGGACAATCCAATAGAAGACTTCTTTCTGTTTCGTCTAGGGCATCTGATTGCCCCAGCAAAAGCAGAACAAACAAAAATTTATTCACACAGGCTATTTGCATGATATGGTCCAAAGGTTTACTAAATTTTACTTGTCATTAGTCACTCAAGCACAGAATCTAAAAGTCAACAATTTCCGTTCTTTTCCTCCCAATAGATGTTGATTCTTTCAATATCACAAGTTTCCTTTACTAACTCACTTTCATAACCAAACCTGTGTTTCAGGTTTTCATTCTTTACACACCCGATCAAAAATGAGATGCCATTCCTTCTATTCAGTTAATCAAGTCCTCCTACTTCTCACATTCTCCAGGAATTCTTCCTGCACAATCTCACCTCATATTCCTATTTCTTTAAAGGTCTCTCATTGTCGAACATAACATTTATATAATATGTACTCACACATTCTTTGCAGTCATTCTCTGCAATTAACAGAACTCCAAGATTGATTCAGTGCCCAGTTACCATTGAACGTTTATCTGCCCAGTGAGGGGTGGTGGTGGTTACTGGGGTGTGCAAATATGAACTTGCAGTTGCTCAAGGACAACAGGAAGCCTGGTTTCTGATTACTACCACTTTAAACTACAGCTGAGATTTTGTTCGTTTGTGGGATATGTAAAATTTTCCTCATAGGGGTCAATTGAGTTCACCCTGTTTCCTAAGATCTAGATAAAATGTGTGTGTGTGTGTGTGTGTGTGTGTGTGTGTGTGTGTGCATACACATATGCTTACATGAGCTAGGATGACCAAATTGAATTTTGCCATTCAATTCAATTGATCTGGAAATTCGATATAGTCGTTTTTAGCATTCATTGTACAGGTTGTGAAAAGTCCTCTAATCTCTCCAAAGCTTTTAAAAATTTCCAGGGGATGTAGAACCTGTCTCCTAATCACAAAAAAAAAAAAACCAAACCCAAGTTAGGGATCAGCTCACAGAAGCCACCTTGAGCTCCCTTTTCCACAGTTTTCCACAGCACAGAGGTGGGGTGGAGCCTCTGTCTTCATTTTCCCAGCCACCAGCCTTTCCTCTCTCCCATGAAAGGAAGCTTGTTCACACATGATGCTTATATGTATAATAGTTTTTATTATTAATAGTTTGAGGAAATAAAAGCAATTTACATTCACAAATAATGTGAAATGTTGTAAATAGTACTTACACATTCATATTTTTTAAAAAGTAAGTTAGTCATTTCTACAAGATGCTAGCCTTCTGCCATTTTCTTTGGCCCTCTCTCTTCCTTTTAAAAAGTTGCTCATAGGAGCTCCAGATTTTTCTCATTTCATGGGATTTAGCACTTCACTTCTCTGCTCCACCCATCTTTTAACTTCCAGACATACCCAGATGATCAGCAGAACAAAATGGCCTTTAATTTGTTAGTATCTGCATTCTTGATAGAATATACCTTTGGTTATAAATAGGGGTGTGTGTGTGTGTGTGTGTGTGTGTGTGTGTGTGTGTGCGTGCGCGCGCTTGCTTACGTGAGTTGACCAAATTAAGTTTTGCCATTCAACTCATAATTGGTATGGAAATTCTATATAGTCATTCTTAACATTCATTCATTTAACAAATATTTTTTATTTTTTGGCTAGAAAAATATTTTAAGCAAAGATTATAAAAGGTTAATATTTCTTTTATTTAAAAATGTTTAAATTACGGTTGACATTCAATATTTTATTAGTGGCAAGTGTACAGCATAGTGATTAGACATTTTTATAGCTTCCAAAGTGATCCCCCCATGTGTCTTGTACTTATCTGACACCACAGTTATTACAATATCATTCACTATATTCTCTATGCTGCACTTTACATCCCATGACTGTTTTGTAAATACCAATTTATACTTCTTAATCCCTTCATCTTTTTTACCCATCCCCCAAACACCTTTCCTATCTGGTAACCATCAGTCTGTTCACTGTATCTATGAGTTTGTTTCTGTTTTGTTTCCAACAAACAATTATTGAACACTTACTTGCAGAAAGACATACATTTCCTTTTCTGTTGGAGATTACAGTCTAGCAAATAATAAAAAAATCACAAGTGTCCATGTCTATTTCTGAGCTCTAATAATTCTTATAAAGGAGATGTATGTAGCACTTTGAGAAACCATTACAGAATGTGGAACGTGTTGTAGTCTGCTTCAGCTGCTGTAACAAAATACCACAGACTCATGGCTTAACCAACAGACAGTTACTTCTCACAGTTCTGGTGGCTGGAAGTCTGATGTTAGGGTGCCAGCATAGTTGGTTTCTGTGAAAGCTCAATTCTTAGCTCTCAGACAACTGCCTTCTTACTGTGTTCTCACATGGCAGATGTGGGAGGGGAAAGGAGAAAGCGAGTGCATGCTTGAGCAAACTCTCTGATGTCTCTTGTAAGGGCACTAATCCCATCATGAAGGCTTCATCCGCAAGACCTAATCTAACCCCAAGCACCTCTCAAGTGCCCTGTCTCCAAATATCATCACATTGTGGGTGGGGGTTAGGGCTTCAACATATAAATTTTGGGAGTACACGAATTTCAAATTATTAACAGGAAAAATCAGAGAAGAGAGAAAATTGGGGCAGTAGCATCATCATATTTTTATTTATTTATTTATTTATTTACTTTTTTTTTTTCATAGATTTACTTTAATGGATCATTTTGGCTGTGATGTGGGGACTAGATGGGGAAGAAGGATGTGGATGTTGGGAGCCAATTAGGCCACAATTGCTGGAGTCCACGTGATTGTTGTTTAGAACAGAGTGGGGAGGTGGTGGCAGAGGTGGCCTAGTTAGTCAATTAGCCTTGGCCAAATCAATGTCTCTTTCTCCTCTGAGAAGATCTCCCACCCTTTCTACCCACTCACATTATCTTAGTCTATAAACTTTATTTCCTTTTCACATTCTAATACTTCTTCCCAACTTTCCTACATACATGGAAGAATCTAATATTCTTTTTCTTACTACTTTTAAAGTTCTAGGATTCCATTTCTAGTAGGTTTGGTAAAAGTATCTATCATTCACAAGTATTAGTCAAATACCTTAATCTGCAAAGAAATTGGTAAATATCTAAAACATTAACAGAACAAGGAAATTAGTGCTAGAGATCTAAAATGCTTGTAGTATGGCATGTATATTCTTTGTGGACATCTTAATTCTCTAAACAAATAGCAGTACAGTTCAGTGTCTATGTTATTATCTTTCAGTTAAAACTTCAGCATTAGGAAAATTAAAATGGCAGTAAGATACCAGTTTCCACTTACTAGATTCACAAAAAAGCTAAAAGTTTGATAACATAGTCTGTTAGTGAGGCTGTGAGAAATTTTCTGATGGGCTTGTGAATTGGGCAATTGGCAACATCTGTCTATTACAAATGCATATATTATTTAACTCAGCACTGCCATCCCTGCAAAATTTATTCCATGAGTTACTTTCATACATTTAAAATGGCTTAGGTACAAGGTCATCCATTGTAAAACAATTTAGTGAGAGTTTGAAAAAAACATAAAGAGACATCAGTAGGTGACTGGTTCAATAAATTATACTTTCATACAACAGATATGGAATAAGATCCACAAATATTAAGTGGAAAAAGGATGTTATAAAACGGTGTATATAGGAGGCTACATTTTTGTGTAAAAGTGGGGGAAAGGTATAATAATGCATACTAATATATTTTTCAGAAAGATATTTTGAATGGATATACAATAATATGGGGAAACTCAATGGATTCAAAACAGAAATAAGCTATATAGAGCTTCATCTGTGTGTGTGTGATTATATATATAATGTACGTATACATATATGTGTCCACATGTCTATATTTATATGAATATATGTAATTTTTATTTTAAATTATGTAAGTGTATTGCCCACTCAGAAGAATGTATTTTTAAAGTTCCATTTTCTTTTTTTCTATTTCTTATAATTTTCTCTCATAGCTTAAACAATTAAGACAGGGTATTGGAGACAGACTGAATGCCTCTGTCACTTACTAGCTGTGTGACCTTAGGCAAGTTACTTAATCTCTCTGTACCTCAGTTTTCTCCTACAGAGAATGGAAATAATCAAAGCTGTTTAATGGATTTAGAGTCTCAATTTGGCAAGATGAAAAAGTTCTGGAAATCTATTGTGCCACAATGTGAATATACTTAATGCTACTGAACTGTACACTTAAAATGGTACATTTTATGTTATTTATTACCACGATTAACAGCAAAATATTTTTTAAGTGAGGATAATTATAGTACCTGCCTGCAGTTTTGTTTTGAGAAAGAGATTTCAGTATGTGTGGAGCCCTTAGGGCAGAGCCTGAGGCTCTGGACGCCTGCTGGGTTTTGAGCTCCTCTCTCCTGAAGTGCAAAGAAAGCAGGCTACATCATCACTTTTTGAGTTCCCATCAATGAATCTGTGTTAGTAGTGGTTCCTCTGTTTTTAAATGAAGACCGGTTCTCTCTGGATGTGTTATGAGACATTTTTTTCTAAGGTTTAAGTGTGATCTCTGGAACTCAGAAATAAATACATATGTATTGCTCAAGCCCCATTATGAAAAGCTATATCGTATTTCATGTTGTGAGAAAGGTTTAATGGCTCCAGAACAATGAACGAGCTCTCAGTGTTTTCATCTGGTGAGGGACCCTCCAGAGCTGTCCTCCTATGCAGGTGGGTCGCACCCTGGTGAGCTGGCTCCTGAGATTTTCTTAGTGCACAGCAGCAGCTCTCAGCAGATTTCCCATACTGACCTCTGGCACATCCGTGACCAGAATAGCAGCTGATCCAATTTCTAGAGTTTCTCTTAGCAAATATTCTATTTCCCCTCAAGCAACAGGATCTCCCATTTCCCTGGAGGGAGTGTTTCTCTCTCTCTCTCTCTTTTTTCTTTTTAACTTTTTCAGCAGCTTCACAACTTCTGACTAGGTTAATTTTCCAGGCACTTTCTCTCCTTTATCTACTAAGCACCACATTTTAGGTTTGGCCTAACAAATCAATACGATAATTCAGATATGTGTGACAAGGAAATTGAATTTCCATCCTTGCAACAAATTCTGAACAATAACAATTGTGAAGATAAGCTAAGTTTATTCAAAAGCGGTTTGGCATTGTGATAGTGTGGTCCAAATCGGAGCTCAGCAACTATATTTTGAAATATTTCCAAGTTCGTGAAAATAATAATTGTATAAAATATTTTATATTTTTCTGGTTAACTAGATGCCTCCATGAGATATCCGTATTCTTGCATCTAATGTTCACATTTAGTATCTATGTATTATACTGATTTCAAAGGAATGATATGCTCCAAAATAAGAGATATGAAATGAATTACATAAAAACAAAACTTGAAATAAATGTCATCTAAGAAGATGAAACACAAAGAAAAAAACTTATTTTAGTTTTTAGGTGTTTACCTTTAATTTTTTTTAAATTAAAGCTATTATCTGCCATTAGCAATCATAGCAATAGCTAAAATTCAGTTAATATTCACCATGTATAAAACCCCATGTTGAGTCTCCAGAACAATCTTAGAGAAAATTGAGGCTCAGCGAGTCAGCAACTTACTGAAAGTCCCACATTCGTTAAATGGTAAAGTCGAGACTCAAAACTGTGGCTGAGTTCTTAATCACAGTGCTCCGCAATTACTGTTTATTTTCCTGCCCTGTTTATTTTTCCAGTTGTAAACTCTGCTTAGATATCCATGAATAGTAATTTGATTTTTTCCTCTACTCTGGACTGTAAATTTTTATAATTGAATTTCTATGGACCTTTGCACTATAGGCAATATTTGAAGTGGGTTTATTTTTCAAAGTTATGATATTAAGTGATTTCTATGATCGAAACAGTCCAAGAAACCAAACAAACCCTCCTTCCTACTCCTGTTATTCGATTAACATTCTGATTGGCAGCTGTTATTAGTTTCCTAGCACGGCCATAATAAAGTATCATGAAACGGATGGTTTAGAACAACAGAAATTTATTGCCAGACATTTCTGGAGGCCAGCAGGCTAAAATCAAGGTGTCAGCAGGGCCATGTTCCCTCTGAAAGTACTAAGGAAGGATGTGTTCCAGGCCTCGCTACATGGTTTATAGATGACTGTTTTTTTCCTGTGTCCCAACTTCTTTCACAAGGATACCAGTGATACTGGATTAGGGCCCACCCTAATACCCTTATTTTAACTTTATTACCTCAAAAGTCCCTATGTCTAAATACAGTCACACTCTGAGGTACTAGGGGTTAAGATCTCAACATGTATTTCTGGGGGGACACAATCCAATTTTAACATATCTTTTTGGGGGGATGCAATCTAACCCAGAACACCAGCTTCTGAACCAGAGTAGTGTATGGAGGCCTGGTCCTGACAGGGCCCTTATCCAGTGGTATGCTGGGGCGAGGTTCCCGCCTACAGAGTAGGGGATTGGAATGACTGATTTCTACTCTAATATTTTATGTCACACATGAATTCTATTTTAACGTAATGGCTGCAATATATTTGATAGATTTCCTTGGTGCAGTAATTTCTTAAAAGTTTTTGGAAAGGTGGCTTTGTCTTTCTACTTCTAACCATTTGCCACAGATTAAATGTCAATGAATGATCTTGCCCACCTAGGTCATCTCTCCGTAGGACCAGCTTCAGGGACCCAAGTGAGTGGATGGCTATACCCAGTGCCTTCGCACTTTTCTCTCTGAGACCTCTTTACTTTTCCTATTTCTCTACACCCACAGAAACAGACCCATTGCCTCAAATTATCTTCACATATAGAGGCTCTTCCATGACAGATGTCTGGAGAAAACTAAAACTCTGTTAGATTTTGAAGGAGCTGCCTGTTGAATTAGATAATTCCATCGGCAAACATTCTTGGATCAGGAGAACATGTGGCAAGGCCTTACATTATCCCATCTAATCTTTACAACCGCCTTTTGGATAAGAGGCCTAGTGTTGCGGAAGAGGAAACTGAGTCTCACAAACACACAGGAGCTCCTCTGAGAGGACAGGGGAGCAGTAGGAGTGGGGCCAGGTGTGAGCACAGGCAGAGTCTCCCTTCAGAAAACACCTCGGTCTCAGCGATTCCGCACCAGGCTGCAGCAGAGCTGTGCGGCCCACTCTCTGGACCAGCCGGTCTGATGTTTCGCCTTCACCACCCCGTTCTCTCATTTATTCTTGGGTTTTCCCGGTAGGTAAGAAAAGTCACAGAAGGAGTCGAGATGACATCTTCAACATTGGTTTTGCACAATAAGCTAGTAATTCAGTAATTTTTAAGATGTCATTACTGAGATGTTTTAAATGCCTTAATTAACTATGTTTTGTTTGTTTTACTGTACGTTTGACTTAGTTTTTTTTTTTAATTTTTATTTTTTTTCTGTAAAGCATACTATTTTGAAGACAAAATTTTAAAAAAATTGAAAGGGAAAAGAAGAGTGGTGAACATTGCAGGAGATGAAAATTGGTATAATTGCAATGAACACTTATAGGTCAGTGGAACATAAACCCTCAGGGAAAGACTCAGAAAATGGGGTTCTGTGAAGCAGGAGGGAGGATGGAGGAGGGAACAGCACTCAGCTGTTTCGGAAGCCCAGGGGACTTTGCATTGCTGTGTCACCATCACAGATGGCGTTTCAGTGAAATGGTTGTTCTTTTGTCCCTTCTTTGTGATCATCTTGAAGAGGCACATTTATATACCTTTCTACTTAAGAATTTTTATCTCAGTGTGACTCATTCCCTTTCATCCTCGAATGTGATTATTCTTCAAAGGTTCTGAAAATGAAGATGAGACCAGCCGTAGGGCTTGTTGCATTACCTCAGAGATAGTGTGTGTGTGTGCGCCCGCGCGTGCACGTGCACGCGTGCCTGTGTGTGTGCATGTGTGTCTGCGTGCATGTCTGTGTGTGTGCTTGTGTGTGTGCATGCATGCAGACCAAATACCGCGTTGGCAGGTATCACGTGGTAACCTCCTGCACAACATATGAGCTGTTTAGATTTCTGTGTTTTCATGACAGTCACTGTTCACTGGATAGTATTATATCAGATTTTTAGTATATATACCTAAGCAGTAACATTTTTAAAGATATAATTGCTCCCTGTCACCACATAAATGAGCCCCTAAGGAGAAAATTAATATTAAAAAAGCCCTTTTCTCCTTGCTTAGTTCCTGAATAGGCAAATGTTCCCCCAAAGGTGTGCATCTCCATCCTCGTTAAGTGAACAGGTCAAGTGGTGAATCATTTGTCTAGAACTTTCCTTTGTTATTAAAGTCACTTGGAATACATTTCTAAAGAGCATTTTTTAAGGCAATGAGCCATTGTGAATTAATCTGCTTTCCTTAAAAGGCGAGATGCTCAGGCTCAGCTGCGTTGGCAACTGACCTAAGCCAATGTAGTTATGAACACATTAGAGTTCTTTTTTGTTGGACAATTGTAACTGCCAGTGATAGTAAGAGCTACTTTCTTATAACCTCACTATCTGGTTAAAAGGAAAGCAAGTCTCAGATTAAATTCCGATATATGTGAGGACATTTATTAGCTAAATATTTATTATCAAGCAAGCATGAAATAAACAAATTATGACAGTTTTGGTGCTTGGCCACTATTTTCAAGTTTTACTTAAGGCAAAAACCCCCCAAATTCTAGTGTGAATATTTTGTCATCATTATAACAAAAATTTCCAGTATTCACAGCTGGACACTGGGTATCTCTCAAGGTCTGTGAATCCTGTGTCTCTGAATTTATACCTTCCATGGAACCGTGACTCCTACAGAGACCGCTGAATCTGTAATCAAGCCCCATGCCCTACTCTAACTGCTCCTTGTGCATTCCGTTTGACTGTCTTGTCACTTTAACTCTATGTCGTTAGCAGGCTTCCCTTTCCTGCCACAACTGTACCCTCTCGACTTCTCCATTTCTGTTAATGCAGGCATCATTCTCTCTGTCACCTAAACTTGAAGCCTGTAGTCATTTTTGAACGTAGCCACCTCTCCTTGACTCCCAATTCCAATCAGTCAGGATGTTGTCTTAATTTTTCCTTCATATCTGCTTCGATCTTTTTTTATCTCCTTTGCCCTAAGCAGAGCCACATCACCACATGTCAGTAGCTCTTCTTTTCTCTGTTTCTTCCTCAGTCAAATATTCTATATGGTGCCAAAGCAACCTTCCTAAAACTACCTGGATTAGATCACATTCCTGTTTAAAGACTTTCCGCGAGGGCTTTATTTCATCATGGAAAATGTTTAAACTTTTTCGTATGTTTACTGGATTCCAACACACCTTTACTGCTTTGTTTCCTCCTCCTCCACTATGCAAACCTCTATGCCAGTTGAACTGTCTATTCACAGCTCCTCAAATATGTAATATGCATCACACATTCTATGTCAGGTTTTTTTTTCCATGATGTTCTTGCTTTCCTCCTTCACTCCATGCTCATACCCCCAAAACACACCCCCCCAACACACATACACGCATGTGTGTGCATGCATGCACACACACACACACACACACACACACACACACACATACACACAGATACTTTTAGCCTCTTTTAGTTTCAAAGCCTTTTGTTAGTATTTCAAGTGCCTCGACTTTGTAATTAAAAAATAAAGGAGTAAACTGGTTTTAAGCGAAGGTGTTGCTAGTGGTCCTAGTGTGGCCTCAGGCTCGTTATAGAGCATTTCTGAGCCTCAATTTTCTCGTCAGCACTTAGGGGCTCATTTATGTGGTGACAGGGTGACAGTGGGAATAATGCCTGCCAGGGCATTGTTCATCTTTAACTTTAGTTCCTTTTTTCTACCACCTTTGCTCCCCAGGGAACCCTTTTGTACCCTCACCAGTTACAGATTTATCTCTCTTCTGAGAAATTTCTATTATCAAGACTTTGGAACAATCATCATTTGCTTCTTTGAGGTACCTCTTGTATTTTTATTCATTGTGTCCTGGAACCACACATCATATCCTGGACCAGAATGTGCAAACGCCTTGGTTATAATGCTTTATTCCTGTATAGTCATAGTACCCAGGGCAGTTTTGCACACATTCTCTCGCATATTCTCACGAAATACTAGGAGATGTTTTGTAGAAAAGAAAAGTGAGAGTTAGAAGGCTTATATGAGTTGCTTAAGTGTGTTGCCTAAGGTCACTCGGGGAGCAAGTGGCAAAAGGAAGACTTGAATCCAAGTCTTGCTATTCTAGGCCCAGAGCTATCTCCTCTCTCCAAAACCTGTAACTTTAGGGAAAGAACTTATTTTTTAATTGCTACATTTCAGAACTTAATTTTAAAAACTTTATAGGTCTCAGCCTTGTGACTAAGTAGAATTGAAAAGATATTCCATAAATATTTTTGAAGAAGTAAAAATGAACACTACAAAATATTAATAATGCAAACTAATCCTAGGAGAGATTCCAGGCCAATGCTCTGTGTATTTGAGGGGTGGAGTGCCTTGTATTTGTCCTCTCCACCATTTACCCTGTGTCTCTGAGGGATAACAGCACAATATCTTCATTTTAAAACACAGAATCATGAGGTCAAAGGAAGCATTCAATTCCATCAGCTGAGAAGAAACAGAATTCACACTGCAGGTTCTCTAAAGTGGCTTTGTGTGGCTCTGAACTCTGTGAACCTCACCATTGTATTCATAGCTTTTTAGCCTTTGGCTAAGATCAAGTAGAATGTTTGTTCTTGGGGCTTTTAACAAACTAATGTGTTCTCCATCCAAGGGCAACATATTTAGGCTGTGTGTGCATTACAAAGTATTAAGCTCCTTGAGATAGCAAATTTTTAAACAAGAGATTTATTCGAATTCTCTTGAATGTCATTTTTCTATTGGCATTGCTCCTATAACATGCCATAGTTCACCATTCTGTGATGCTGGACACACTGTATGACTCTGAGCCTGCGTGCCAGGAAGTATTCCTAAGACAGGGGTCATGAACATTTTCTTTCTCACAAAAAGTATTGACACTGCACTTTTGCCTCCCTGTTCCCACCACAGGCACACATTCTGGGGGGAGGGGGGAGGGTAGAGCAGAAGAATCAATGTAGAACACAATATAAGTAACATTACTATCAGAGAATGAAACATTGTACTTACCTAGGCTGAACATGAAGAAAAGTAGTAGACAGAAGTTTTTCACATTATATAACAAATTTTCAATTACTTAGTTTCATATTAGGGTCAATTAAAAGATAAAATGGGGAGGATAAGAGGTCAGTGTATAGAAGAGGACAGATCAGAATTGAGACAGAGGGTGGAACAAAAAAACAAGGACAAAGAGAGGAAGAGGAAAGAGAAAGAAAACGAAAAGTCACGTCAGCGGCTCCTAGGTTCTGAGGTGAGATAGTTGGTCATAGGTCAGCAGCTTTAGTCACACATCCTGTTATTCACTTTGGGCATCAGAGTACATTTTCACTGCCCTTTGAAATTTCCATAAACTCTACAATGATTTCGTAGCACTCTTTCTTTACAGGGAAATTGCTTATCTGCTCTTGTTTTCAATCGTTGAGGTCTATTTTATAAGGCTTTATTTTCACACAAAGCCTGGAATGTTTCAAAATGGGTAAAATGATGCATTTGGTCTTGACTCTTTTCATTTTAATTTTAAATTTGGGCAACTTCAACAATTCCAAATGTAGTGGAGTGTCTTCTTTCTATAATAATTGAAAAATAACAATTTTTATATTTATGATTATCATCATTATTCTGTTGTGTATAGTATAGTCATTTGAAAGGTTCACCAGAGCTGTCTTTTAATCTGGGCTCTACATTTGATTAAACTACTGCCTCCTATAATTCTCGATTTCTTTGTCTAGAAAATAGAGATCTACCATGCTTTTTCAATTCTCATGATACCATGAGGCCCTACGTGCCCTCATCACAGGTCTGAGATAAAATAGACAGAAATGGGTAAGTTCCTCCTTCTTAACACCCCTGCTATGACACGCCCACTGACTGAAAAAACAAAAACAAAAACAAAACATAAAAAACTCTTCCTGCCTTTTAATTCCCATTGATCACAGTGAATGGAATAATTATAATAGCTCATAAGGCATGGAATGGTTTTTAGGACTGCAACTTTGTGTACTGTACACTCAGAGCAACATGACTTTGATTCTGGGTGAAATTTTACCTGAATCTGATTCTGTTCCAAGAAGGATGCTGACCCCAGACTTCTCTTTTACAAAATCCTGAATACGAAGACTTCTTGGGAACCAGGACACCCATGAAACTAAATCAAGAATTTCAATTTTACCTAGAATAAAATATTGCTTATATCCATCCACACAAGACATATTTTTCACTTCCATCAGGAATGAATTTATATCTGTATAAAGCACAAAATATGAATTAAATATACTGTGTGACTTCAAGGAATCCAAGAAAATTACAATAATTCTAAGTAATACTATTTTCAGCAGACAAAGCCTAGAGAATCTTGAATCTTAGAACTGAAAGGAACATAGATGTCACTCAGTCTAGTCACTTATCCAGCACAGAGACTGCCATGATCAGAAACCTGATATTTCCTTCCTGGGAACATAGAATGACCCAACCCATATTGCCCTTCAAGGCAGACTCATGTGTCACGAGATGGCTCCAGTCATTTAGGAAATGGTCTTTATAAGGAGATGTTTGTCTGCCTCTCCATGCTCTCGGCCCTTTGTTCTTAATTCTGAGTAAGAGATTTCTGCCATTTTTCTTTCCTTGAAGTAGCTTTCACTATTTGGAACAACTGGTGTGCCCACTCTAAGCCTATTCTCCTTTAGGTTCAAATTCCTGGTTTTGGAACCATTTGTCTCATGAACTATTTCTAGGCTCATCAACATCCCTGTTCCTATGAAGTAATTATCCACTTTAGGCAAACCCTAACCAAGCCTGGAGAATAGTGAACTGACTATCTCCTGTAAGACGGTATTTGTACCATTGAGGTCAGAGAGGTCTAAAATTACACTGGATTTATTTTGGATTTTGTTTTGTTGCTTTTTAAAACTTTATATTCTTTTAATAAAACTCACATCATACTTATAACAGGCTTATTATAAATAAATGCTCTAAATCTTCTTCTCCTATCCCTATATAATACATTAAAAAAAAAATTAATCTTTACCTTAAATTTTGCCAGACCTATGGCAACAAGTAAGATTATATTAACTTTCTTTAAATTTTATTACCTTTTGCCTACATTTGCTGAAGTAGTTCTGCGCAACTCATCTAATTATTTCTGGTTGTTCCCAAGAGTGTCTCAAAAAAAAAAAAAAAAAGCCCCCCATTCATTGGAACTACTGTTGCTCCACCAGGCCCAGCAGCTCGATGCACTCTACAAGTAGCAGGTCCTGTTGCTACCCATGGAAGTAGTAGGGCAAACCCCACAGGCCATGCTTCTACTTTGTAGCTAGTCCACTGGCATTAACCATTTTTCTCTTTGTTTCTGATATTGTACAGAATTATATGCAGCATTGTTTTGCTTATAGCTCTCTGCTCTTTCCACAACCCAAAGATTCTTCCCTGGGAATTCATTCAAGTAACAGCTGCCGTATTGCATTTGGAATGGCTCCCTATTGTGAGAGTCAAGGCTTTGTTATTGCGCTAAGCTCCTGGTGCCCAACTCCTTCTATTGCATGGGGAGCTCTCTCTGAAGAAGCCACTAACCCCTGAAAATAGTCTCTGATTAGATATTTTTAAAACTTGTCTTTTTTTTTTCTCTTGAAAGAAACAATGTACCATTATTATTATTTTTTTACCAAATCATTGAACATTTTCAAGCCATCAGTTTTAATTCCTTCATAATATCAATCTTATGGGTAGACGATGCTAGAATATATTTGCCTATTTTTCTATTTCTGAGAATTCTGGGTTATATACATAGCTTATTATTTTTAGCAACTATTGTATTTTTCTGTACTCCTATAATACTCTTAATTCAGCCCATTATTTAAAATTTATAATTTTCTATCTCAATTATGTCATTCAATATATTAGCAGCATTCCCAGCTTTTAGCTTTAGATACACATTTTAAGATGAATTTCTAACTTTTTAACCATCACACCAAATTGTAGTTACATATAGACTCAGCCTATGGAGCTTCTATAGCTCTTGTAGTAGGATCTTCATATAAAAGAGAGACATATATATGTAAAGAATGAAATCACTTATAATTTCAAATGTCACTGAATATAAATGCCAGCTTCTAACTGATATATTTCCTAGTGATCACTTCAAACCCATCTCATCAAAAAGAAATCATATAAAATGAATTATAGAATTAAAACAACCTTTAGGTACAGTCTAGTTCAATGACCTAATTTCAACCATGTATCCATCCATCCAGCTCTTCCTTCAACAAGTCATTTATCACCCTCTTTTGATATTCTAGGGATAATACAAATATTGGGGATAAAAAATAGGCCCCCAGACCCTCTCCTTGTAATATAGGTGATAGAGGAGTGAATAGAAGTGATAGAGGGTATGACTCCTACTCTTTGTTGGAGAAATAACTCCCAAAGCAAGTAACACTTAAGCCATACCTTCACAAAGAACCAAGAATTCAGCAAGTGATATGTGGGTGGGGTAACAGACTTGAAAGGACTTAGCATTTTGGGTAGTAAATTTCCGTAGCTACAGCATTAGAATATACAATACCCCCTTTGGTACCCTGAGATGAAGTTGCAAAGATGTGAGTCTGGTAGTAAAAGTCTTGATATAAGGAGCATAAGAAAGATGCATATTATCTATCATGAAACAGAAAACAAATACATCAAGGTTATTTGAGTAGGGGAATGGCACGTTTTAGATGCTTTTTTTATAACATTATGTAGGATGCATTATAGGCTGGAGGCAAGAGTTAAGGAAGGCTTTTCTTTGTCAGCGTGACAGACTATTTTGTCAATAAACATATGACT
The DNA here is from genome assembly GCF_000151845.1 of Pteropus vampyrus. Taxonomy (NCBI): domain Eukaryota; kingdom Metazoa; phylum Chordata; class Mammalia; order Chiroptera; family Pteropodidae; genus Pteropus; species Pteropus vampyrus. Next base: position 453,085 of record NW_011888962.1, read on the forward strand.
CATTATACTTAGATCTATGCGAGATGAAACAGGTTCATCTCAATTTGTCCATAGTTTTTGGGAAAATAGTAAGCTTTCTGTTATTTCTTTTGTTTATTTGTCATTGAGATGTGGTAGACAGGCTCTCTTTTTCTCTCAATTAAAGCTTTAAATAGATAGAAAATAGAAAAAGTTGAAAAAGGTTATCAGGAACCTCTTTTACCTAGGTTTTATCTGCCGTTTAGAAGATAAGTGATCCAAAGCTATAAAACTCAGTATCTCAGGAATCCTGTATTTCATTTGGTTGGATGGTCACGAGAATGCCTCAGGCTTCCTTTGACCATTAACAGACCAGTTGTGAGTCACAGTCTGAACATGAGGAAATGCTCATTTACTTTTTCATAGTCATAGTCATGGCAGTGAGACTTTTTATGCCCAGAGTACTATCCTGGCCTAAAGTGCTTATTGAGAAGGTTATTTTCTGCCATAGGCAGGGAGCAGAACGTCAAAATGCAATTCCAAGAGCTCCATCATCATTCTGGTAGCCTGAGGAAGCTGAGGTTTTACAGCCTGGAACCCACTGTGGATCAACTCTGTTAATTAGCGGCTTCAGGATTCTTAATGCCCTGTGGCTTTGGAAACACTTGTTAACCCACAGAGGGAGGAGAAGAGCTGGGAGCAATTGTACTAAAGCCTGAATTTATTATAATTCAATTCGATAACCACCTTATCTTTTCAGATCCCAGTTCAGAATCTGTTGAAAATTATAGTTCATTTAAGTTGTTCTCAGTGACATGTCCGATGAGAAGGGGGAAGTTGCAGTTCAAAAGAACTGATTAATGATAGTCTTCAGACCCACGTGTGCACTTTGCCAGGTGATGTGGAAGGGCTCATGTCGAATGCCCAGGAGTCTCATTTTCTGATCTGCCAAGAGAAACACCGCCAACTCCCACCTCCACCCTCTACCATTTTCACCGCACAGAACTGGCATTCAACAAACCCACAATTCTCCTTAATACAATTCTCATGACATAACCTGACCAACCACATGAAACCTAATCAAGAAAACAACTGTTGTCACTGGCAACAGATATAGGAGTTGCATCACAAGTAAACCACATTTTTTATTCCACAGAGCAGAATGTTAGAATATAATCTGCAAAAACATGGCATTAACCTTTATTAAATACGTGATATCATTAAAAAAAAAAAACTGCACAGAAAAGTCTATGTCAAATTTTAAGAGAACACAAGTAAAAGTTAGTTGTTTTGACATCCATTTCATAATTGCTATTGCACACTATTTCATTAGAAATACAGCCACCTGTCTGTCTGCTAAACGTAAGCAGCAGCAGCACATCCTCATCCTCATCCTCTTAAATAACAGCAAGAAAGTGAAAGGGTGTTTCAGTAGCTCACCATCCTTGGCTGAAATGCAATGAGTCAGATTCCTTTCTGGGTACTAAGAGAAGTCAACGACCCAGTCCTAATTATCTTTGTACCGTTTATGCATAAATACGGGCTTAGAACATAGGAGCTGTGCTTCTGGAGAATGCACCTTTCGATAACATTAGTGTTTTCTGTTCACTCTGTTGGATCTTTTTAGTCAACTAATAACCATAAATATGAATTGCTATTGGCATTTTTACTTTAGCTACAAGATTTTACATTTATCTAAATTAATTTTAATTGTTGTTAATTTTGATTTGTCTTTCCACCCTGTGATTTTCTTTTTTATTTTCTTTTAAAAATATTTATTATTATTAAAATATTTACTTTAGGGGTTTGCTTTTATAACCTATGAAGGTGATTTTCAAACTTGACTGATCAGCAGAATTTCTAGAGAAAGTTTTCTTAACCTCAGTTCTGCTGGTCCTGAATCAGCAGTTATGAGATGGAGTTTAACATGTCCCTCAGAACATTGTTATGATCAATCTGGTTTGGGAAATTACTAATCTATCACTTTAGCCATCCCATTGGCTGTGTGTTAAATTCAGATTTGATAAACATGAAGTATACATTTTAAGGTCTGTATCTTAAAATGGTAATAATAGCAATGGCTATTCTTCAGGATGATGTGGACTGTATTAATCAACACCTTTTGGGAACAGTTGTCCAACTTTTTCTAAATTCACCTACCCAACCATCTAGCCCATTATGCTCCATTGTACCTACAAGTGTGTTCTGAAAGATCTTGTCAAATGTCTTCATGAAAACTAGATTCAATATGACACAGATATTCATTTCCCTAACCTATTAGCATGTTCACCTTCTCTGGAAAGAAAATCATATAAATTTTAAATAATCTATTTGACTCCTGTATGTTACTACGTATATTCTAGGCAATTCACAATTAATTGCTTAAGTAATTTATCCAAGAGTTTGCTAGGGATTAGCATAAAAGTTATCAGTTTCTAATTCTTGGAAACTCTATTCTGTTCTTTCGAATATGCGGTTCTTAAACACTTCTTCAAGTTTCCAATACCTGTGCCTCTCTGGGATTTCTAAGTATTCCTTTAGCGTGTAGCTCTTATCTTTGAAAAATGGGTAGGATGGCATTGCATTGAACATCTAAATGGTAAAAAAAAAAAAAAAAAAAAAGTGTATGTGCTCTTGTAGAACATATGTACTCAGCCTCACATATTCATGAGTGTGTACTGATTTTACATAAAACCATTCCTGATGACTTCTTTCTCTTCATTCAAATACTACCACCATCTAACTAATACTTAAAGTATTAGGCGATCTGTTCTTAGGAACAGTTAATTTTCCTAATGAAAGGGGACCTCTGTAGTCATCTATTCCATCACCATCATTTTCAGATAAGAAAACTAAAACCTAGAAAATGGAGGGCTTGCCTAAGGCTGTAGAGTAAGTAGTAGAAGAGTCAGAGCTAGATTCCTGGTCACGTACTCTTTCAATCATGCAAAACTATTTATCTAAGGATGCTGCAGTGACACTACTGTAAACCAGGATCCAATAAGTTTAAAAATTCAGTTCTTATCTAAACCATTAATTTTTCCCAAGGAAAAAATTCTACAAAATAGTAATAGAGTCCTGGTCAGGCATTGAAAAAACGTACACTGGTGAGTAAAAGAAGGACTAGGCAAGAGGGATAAATGCTGAGCACAATATATCTATGTTACAGGAAAAGCAATTTAAACATATTTTACTGAATTGTGCCAGAACTTTACTGAAAAAGAAAGTGAATGCTTTTTTCCTTCAAAAAAGCTTTCTATAATGTGTAGATATTGTCATAATAGAAACATTCCTGGGAAATGCTTAGTCAACTAAAATTGTTAAAAAGCTAAAATTTAACATTGACTTGGAAGCAACATGAAATATCTCTTCCCACTTCTGTGAATTTTATGATAGCCATTGATGTGCTTAATTTCTTCCACATGAAAAAAAAAAAATAGGTGATATTCTTGAGAGGGAAAGAAGGCTTTAACAGCTAATGCAGGGAAATTGATGGCAACATAAGGTTATTTGAAGAAAAAAATGTGGAAACTCAGACACTGTTAGTGGGAGTGTAAATTGAATCAGCCACTTTGAAAAACAATTTGGCAGTTTCTATTAAAATGAAAAGTGCTTCTATCTTATTGAACAATCCTACTTCTAGGTATCTATTATAAAAAAACAATTCTTGGAATATGTGCTCAAAAAGGAGTTTTCAAGGCTATTCTTTGTAATAGTGAACAAATGGACACCTGATGCCCATCAATAGGGAAATGGCTAACTCAACTGAGAAACAGCTATATTGCGGAATACTACGCATCAGCTAAAAATAAAATGGGAGATTTTTGTTGAATGAAAAAAGCAAGTTGCCAAATTATCAGAGTGATCATTAAGTATAACACTAAGTTTTATAAAAATCCTCAGCAAACAGTAATATATGTTTCTACAGGTACAAAATTATTCATAAAATCACATGGAGGTCCAGAACTTTGCTGTCCAGTATGGTGGTCACTAGCCAGAGAAAACTATTTAAAATTAAATTAATAAGATAATAAAAACAAAAACTCAGTTTTTCAGTTGCATTTCAAGTATTGAATAGCCTCATTTGACTAGTGGGTACTGTAATGGATGGTAGAAGTTCAGGAAGAGAACCACAGTTAATTAGCCATCCTGTGAAGAGGGCTAAGTGTAGGGATGGTGGTCTATCAGAACTTTAGATTTCTAGGCGACTTTTAAAATTTTACAATAAGAATACATTTTATATCATTTGGATAATTTAAAAGTAATACATTTATAGACTTGAAAGCATGCCTAGGATTTCTAGCAATAGGATTTCTAAAACATTTCAAACTTTTAGTGTGTAGATAGGGTACATTGATTTAGACACACCTTCCTTTTATATGTTAACTATCTAAAAGCACACAAAAAGCTAAAACAACTGTTCAAATCATTTGCTCTCTTATTCCCCTTTTTGAACAAGTGTCTGCTGAACATTTACTATATTCGAAGCATTTAAAATACAAGGATCACAAGGCACCTTAGACTGAAGTGTATTCACTATGGATGCAATAAGAGGATTTCTTTGCTATGTTATTTTTCCTTTGTAACTGATGAAATAATTACTGGTTGGCTTATGTATGCTTATATAATAACAGAATATAAGTGGTGGTTATTAGACTAGCTATAATGTATATTTTTATATGATTGTAATAGATATTTGTGTTTATTTTATTAGGGCTGGAAAATAATAGTTCCTGGAAAAACTCGTAATAGTGTACACATTTTAGCACTCATT
>NW_011888962.1:457866-496731 GCF_000151845.1 Pteropus vampyrus
AAAAAAAAAATAGGTGATATTCTTGAGAGGGAAAGAAGGCTTTAACAGCTAATGCAGGGAAATTGATGGCAACATAAGGTTATTTGAAGAAAAAAATGTGGAAACTCAGACACTGTTAGTGGGAGTGTAAATTGAATCAGCCACTTTGAAAAACAATTTGGCAGTTTCTATTAAAATGAAAAGTGCTTCTATCTTATTGAACAATCCTACTTCTAGGTATCTATTATAAAAAAACAATTCTTGGAATATGTGCTCAAAAAGGAGTTTTCAAGGCTATTCTTTGTAATAGTGAACAAATGGACACCTGATGCCCATCAATAGGGAAATGGCTAACTCAACTGAGAAACAGCTATATTGCGGAATACTACGCATCAGCTAAAAATAAAATGGGAGATTTTTGTTGAATGAAAAAAGCAAGTTGCCAAATTATCAGAGTGATCATTAAGTATAACACTAAGTTTTATAAAAATCCTCAGCAAACAGTAATATATGTTTCTACAGGTACAAAATTATTCATAAAATCACATGGAGGTCCAGAACTTTGCTGTCCAGTATGGTGGTCACTAGCCAGAGAAAACTATTTAAAATTAAATTAATAAGATAATAAAAACAAAAACTCAGTTTTTCAGTTGCATTTCAAGTATTGAATAGCCTCATTTGACTAGTGGGTACTGTAATGGATGGTAGAAGTTCAGGAAGAGAACCACAGTTAATTAGCCATCCTGTGAAGAGGGCTAAGTGTAGGGATGGTGGTCTATCAGAACTTTAGATTTCTAGGCGACTTTTAAAATTTTACAATAAGAATACATTTTATATCATTTGGATAATTTAAAAGTAATACATTTATAGACTTGAAAGCATGCCTAGGATTTCTAGCAATAGGATTTCTAAAACATTTCAAACTTTTAGTGTGTAGATAGGGTACATTGATTTAGACACACCTTCCTTTTATATGTTAACTATCTAAAAGCACACAAAAAGCTAAAACAACTGTTCAAATCATTTGCTCTCTTATTCCCCTTTTTGAACAAGTGTCTGCTGAACATTTACTATATTCGAAGCATTTAAAATACAAGGATCACAAGGCACCTTAGACTGAAGTGTATTCACTATGGATGCAATAAGAGGATTTCTTTGCTATGTTATTTTTCCTTTGTAATTGATGAAATAATTACTGGTTGGCTTATGTATGCTTATATAATAACAGAATATAAGTGGTGGTTATTAGACTAGCTATAATGTATATTTTTATATGATTGTAATAGATATTTGTGTTTATTTTATTAGGGCTGGAAAATAATAGTTCCTGGAAAAACTCGTAATAGTGTACACATTTTAGCACTCATTTAAGCACTTCCAGGTTAGAATCACTTTGCTAAAAATATCAGAAAGGAAAGCATATAACTGCTTATACAGTTATACTTAGATTTACTGTGGGGCTAGGTGTATTGAGTTGATGAAAGCACAACACTTGATGAATTTTTTTAGATTATAGATAGAAAGGTCAGTATCATGGTGGTGAATCTTGACAATAAGTGTCCTTAACAATGCTTCGTACACATTAAACTAGACTAAAAGTCCTAGCTAATTGTGAACACAGGATAAAAATGAACCGTGTATCACCAGATACATAAAGTTCAGCATCCACGTTACATACATAAAACATAGTACATAGTATTTGTCCAATTAAGTGCTTTTAGATTAATTTAATTATATCCCAGAAACATTCTATAAGTCTTAAATAAGATTTAATTTTTAATTTCAATTACGAATATAGAAATAGGCAAAGAATTTCATGACACTTGCAAATGAGTTTATTTTTTTCTATTGTCTTTTTTTGCCTTATCTTAAAAGTGTCTAATGTAGCAAACTTTGCTTTTTGAACTGAATCTTTTAGAGTATATGTACTCATTTGAAAAAATGGTTTATGATATTGTTATTTAATAAAAAATATTTTAAAAATCTATTATTTATTAAAACAACAACAAATTTAAGTACCATAGAAATGGCTGAATATAAATTTGATATAGCATCACTGAGTTACAAGTTAATTGCCTTCATTTGCTAAACTTCAGTAGCATCAATCTCCACCTATTCATGAGTATTCATGAGCATCATCTCCACTTATTCATAAGTATACTCATAGATTAATCCATGGACCAGCAGTACCATCACCTGGGAGCTTTGGAAATCAAAAATCCCAAACCCTACCTCTGACCTACTAAAACAGTATCCGTATTTGCCATAATCATCAGGTGATTTGTAGGTACATTAAAGCTTGAAAAGCACTTGTGTAGCCTTCAGTTGCCTTTGTGCATCTTCTCACCAATAGTGCCTTTTAGACCAATATTTCTCCAGCCCCTTAGCCTGTTCATAGCCTTCCAACTAGCATGACATTTATAGAGTTGTCATTTAAACTCACAGCACCAGCTCTCTCCTAGCCTCTGCTAAGGTTTACAAGGGGAAAATACTGATTGAAAAGGAGCATGGAATTAGCCTCAGAGCAGGAGCTTAACAATAACCTTGAGTTTAATAGAGTCTGGTACCAGAGCAACACCTGGACTACTTGTGGTTAAGGTGGAAGCATTTCTGTTGTTTGGTGGGAAACAAACAAACAAACAGACAGACAGATAGATGTGCCAGTCCGAAGAAAGTTCATATGATCTATCAACTATGCTCAAGGAAATGTTGGTAGAAGGCCAGGTAGGAATTCCTGGCAGCACCCATCTCTGGACATGCTAGAAGACTCAGGTGAATTTAGGGCCAAGGAAGTCTGCTTTCATAAATCACATTAGCATATTAAAAGACTGACAGACTCTATTGTAAAAAAAAAAAAAGTGTTTAATTGTATTTGACATATATATATAAAATTGTATTTGACATTTTATATTTTTTATATAAAATTTTTATATGATTTTATATATATTTTATATATATATAAAAACACATAAAAATTGTATTTGACATTTTATATATTATATATATATATATAAATATCACGAAATGTTGTTTTTTTCTTCATGCAACACTCATTAACATTGGGTAGAACTAGCCTTTGATGGGCACTCTTAGTGAAATGTGAGTACAGAGGTTTCTGTTATTGCCTAAAAGGTATGTTAAGCTCTCAAGTTTTAGAAATTCTGACATTATGTAATAAGGATTATACCTATCTCTGGAGTTTTACTATTTTAAAAGTAAAACAATGCTTTGATTCCAAATATTAAATTAGGCATTGCTCACCCACTCTGTCTCCCAAGCTGTGACTCAGATGTTAGAATAAACTTTTTTATCTGGTTAGGGAAGGAATTTTCATAAGTATTAGGGCCATAAAAGCATTAGTAAGGCTCCTGATTAGTGCAGCACCCTCTGATTTTCCATCTTCAATTTCTTAAACATTAAATATATCTTTTCTCTTTCTCTTTTGAAAGCATTATCTTTGGAACATACTATCACTACATATAAATGGAAGATACCATATTGCCTCAGGATGCACTTGATAACAATTTTTCTTAAATAGCAGCTTAAACTTGCAATCAGAGACAGCATATGTTCTTTTTTAAAGTTACAAAACCATGATAAAGTTATAGGACTTTTAACTAAAAAACTGAGTTTCAGAGAAGTTAAATGAATTTATTTAAGGTGACTTAGGTAGTTAATTATAGAATTGAGAATGGAACTCCAGCTCCTGTAATGTCTTTTATAAAGCATCCCACAAAAACGTCTAGGTCTCAGAACGTTCCTTATAGTTACATATGAAAAGTGTTATTCCTGAAAGTACAATTTGCTTATGAGGAATCATTGTCTATATATGTTAAACTTTAGAAAGCAAATTGACAACTACCATTATAAACCTCTGAATTATGGACACTTTCAGTAAAATATACTATTGTGTCTCATAAAACTATACCCTGAAAACAGAATGATTGAAACAGATGTTATGTGTCAGAGTCAAAGAGAGGCTGTCCAGTTATATTATGCTAATTTGAGAAAGACTGTAAAAATCCTTTCCTGGGGCCGGTAGGGGATGAATACAGAGACTGAAAAAGAGAGATGAGAAAATGTGTTTCTTGGTGTCGAGTTTTGAATAGATCACTATTGTGTTATATTTCTCTGAGCTTGGGATACATGTTGGATTTTGTTCATTAGTATGTTTGTTATGGGGACAAAAACAGCAAAGGACTCTAAAGGCCTACCCGAGTTCTTTTGTGTATTCGATATCCATTGTTTATAATACAATGAACAATTTTGGATGGTTTGGAGATTTGGTTATGAAAAAAATATCTGTCGGAGCCTCAAAAATACCATTGCTAATGGACATTGATTAGAGTTTGGAAATATTTTTCACTTCAAAAACTGTTGTAACAGATTTTTGCAGTGGGATTAGATTTGCACATATCAAGTTATGTGAATTCATTTTGCTAAGAATACCTTTATTTGCATGACTTTTATTTTTTAATTACAAAGGCAGTATATAGTTACATGCATAGAGTCTGGACTTGCACTATGTGGTTTAAAATCCCAACTCTATCACCTGCTGGGTAGGTATGACCTTAAGGAAGTTAACTTTTGTGCTTCAATTTGTACCTATCTCATTAGAATGATTGCAATGACTACTTAAGGAAAGATATAAAATACGTATGCTTACAGTATTTGCGTATTGTACTTATATCCAGTGACATTTTAGTCATTCCGTAAGTATGCTAGGTTATGATATACTACAGATACAGTGGCATCTAGGGGATATTTTGTCATGAAGTTGAAGGCGAAGTGCTTGACTATTTTTCCCACTGAAAAAAGACCTACTAATATAGGGTATTTTTCTGTTAGAACTTTAATGGCCATCAAAACTCACTGTCTTTATTGAAGTTTGGCTAATATTTAGAGAAGGCATTCTAGTGTATCGTTTCAGCAAAGTGATCAAGAGGAATTTTGTTCTAGTATTGGAAACTTTTTTTAAGTGGATGTATCAGAAGGAAAAGAAAGATTCTTACATAAATTGTATTGTAATTTTTTCCTCAGAAATAAAATAGACAAGCCATGTTAATGTTGCTAGTAAAAGTTGTGCCCTATACAATGTGAACTTTTCTTTTAAATCAAATGTTGACTTATTATTTCAATAGAGATATCCCTAACATTTATTTTTAATCTAGAAAAAGCTCCTTTTAACTAGATTTAATCTGGAAAAAAACATATTGAACCTTCTTATTAAAACAAATTGTGCTTAAAAGAACATATTGTATACTCAAAATGTATACAATACGTTCTTTTATAATATAAATCAAGACAGATTTTTTTTGTTCAATAAACTCCAGATACTTTTTTTATGTTATCATCCTTTTGATGATTAATGGGCAAACCACACTTAATTAGATGGAATGTATAACTGATTATGGTAAGAAATGTCCAGTCGATTTTTCACCTCCCTATTGACTTGAATGTTCATTTACAACCAATGCACGAATCCTTCTAATTCTTCTATCATTAGCCCCTTCCTTCAGTTTCTACACAAATTTATATTGAAATAGAACTGTTGAAATAAATAGCCTTCAGAATCATTCTCCTCCAAATTACAGTATATATTGCCACTATATTAATTTTATTTAAATATCTCTATTTATTAACTGCCTAAATCCCAAGTAAATTTTACTGATTTTTTTCCCATAGGAATGAATCTAAAAATCCAACAGCTCTTACCTTCCCAAGACTACCTATCTCCCCCAAACTATATTGTTATTTTTCTTCCACATGTACCTTCTTTCAAGGCCTAATTCAAGTCCTGCTTCTCCTTTGAATTATTTTATATTGATTTAGATGTACATTGGTTACTCCTCTAAACCCTTGAGGTACCAATTGTTTTTATCATTAATTTAATATTTATTATTTATTTTCTTTGTTGGAGGGGTTATAGATAAACGTATTGTTTTTAATCTCTGCCAAACAATCCAGTAATACAAGTTCAGTGATGATGATGATTTGAAAAACCCTATTCTACAATGTTAAGATGTGCTTTTAGGTATATGGATAATATAATTTTATCACCAGAGTTTATAATGATATAAATTCTAAATGAAAAATAATCACAATGAAAATTTAAATAAAATAATGTTAAGATATATTATTTTGCAAAGTCAAAAATACCACAAAATTTAATTAAAACTCCTTCATATCAAAGTACAGGCATATAGATTAAAATAAACACTTAGGAATTCCACCTCGAGGTGCCCTTACTTGAATACCATGCCTTTGTAAGTATTTCATGACTTGGCAGGCTTCATAGGTTGTCATAGTGTATGTCCCAAGTGGAGCCAAGGACAGAATTTAATGTTAACTAGGCCAAGAGCTTAGGGCAGTCAGATTTCTACTATTTTCCATAGAAATATCCATTATCAATTTTAAATACTAGGTCAGCTTTCCTTTTGGTGTGGTTTGGTATAGAGTTGAAATAAAAGGCCTGACGTTTCATAGACAATCAAATTTCAGTTCTGCATTGTTAAACTATATGTCTTTGGACAAGTTATTTAGCTTTCTTATGCCCTTATCAGTAAAATAGTGCTAATGAAATAACCCCCTAAGAGTTATTGCAAGATTAAACGAATTAAAAAAAAAAATGCCTGGAACATACTTGATATCTACTAAGTGTAAATTTCGGTAAGTTCCTTGTAACAGCTAGTGGCAGGTTTCATTTATTGCATGTTTACTCTGTATCAGGCACTCTTCTAAATACTTTATATTGTGGGTTTTAAACATATAATCTTTGCAGCATTCTTACACAATAGCTATTATTATTATCATAATTTTATTTAAGAGATGAGGAACTGAGCCCCAGACAAGTAAACTAAGCTAAGTATTAAGCTGGGGTTCAAAATAAGCTTTTGGGTTCCAAACACACCCTCTTAACTACTAGGCATCATAACCTTTCCCACTGTCAGATCATTTCCATAGACCACATCACGTGGGCAATTAAAATACAGTCTCATTTGAACACACTATTTACCTAATGCAAACATAGTTGGGAGAAGTATACAATGCATTCCATAGTCAAGTATAAATCATTTTAATTTATCCATTCTTTCAAATTAGCCGCATCATTGCTTTTCTTTCAATTGTGAGAAATCCAGCCTTGCTTGTTCTTACCTAGACAAGGACCTACTTTTCATTTCTCATCCCAGAACCTATGCAAATCTTATTCCTTATGTTTTGCTGCCTGTGAATAATAAATTAAATAAAGGCTTTCAAGAATTCTGAATAATCTAAAAAAGCAAATTTTGAAAACCCACAAAAAAGTATGTAGGAAAACTTCTTTGAAGTTAAGAGATGTTATATGCTGTTCTAGATGTGGGTGATTATCAAAACATTTCACCCACTTTCACATTTCCACTTAAAATCTAAGGCCTTTATTTGGCTGTCACTTACAGTACTGTGTTTTTCAGAAAAGTTTCTGGCAGCTAATTTTAAAGAGATTTTGTTAAGAAAAAAAGAAAGGCAAGATGTGTAGTGTTTTTGTGGGAGGAATTCCCCTGACCCCTGCATTATTGTAAAGAAAATTGCTAGTTTATTCAAACCTCACCTCCCTTTGGTTATGTTCGGAACTTTACAATTTGTGCTTCCTAAAGCAGTAATTTTCAAGCATGATTTTGAATGACTTCAGGTTTTTTTTTTTTTTTTAAGTTATTACAGGAGGGTGGCAAAGAATTCTCAACACAAAATTAATTTTATATTTAAAAAGTAGCATGCCTGCCATATATCTTTTGGGGGTTTAGGGAGGGTAATTATGGATATTAAGAAATTGACCAAATAATGATACAATATGTGGACCTGTAAATTGGCAGCCAGTTCTGCTTCTACAATGGAATCTTTTACCATGTACCAAAGCAATAGGAGGTTTGCAGAACACCTTTCTTCAGTTTTAGTCTATGTTTAACCACAATCCTCAAAAATTTTTGATAGAATATTGATATATCTTATGATTTAGCTTAGTTGTGATCAACAAAGTGTCCAATCTGTCTGAGCAGCCACATGACATGCAACTTAGGAAAAGTCTAGCTTGTAAATAGTTCCCTCCTCTTCAGTGAATGTCATTGAAAGTAAGAAATAGAACCTGCAATCCTCTGAATGCGATGAATTTCCCAGTATATGGCCCTTATCATTCTTAGTCATAGCATTTCTTTCATTTAGTCACTGAGAAGCATTTTTTCTCTACTTAAAGCCAGACATTAGAGCATCTCCAGCTTCCAGGATCTCATCTGAGCACTTCTGCTATATACTTTGTTATGTTAATTGTTTTGTACATTATCTGCTCTACCAGATTACAAAATCCCAGACATCAGGAACAGCATTAAGCTATTCTTTAAATATCCTAGAGCACTCAATACAGTGCCTAGCACAAAATAATTGCCCACAAATGTTTGTTGGATGGAACTAAGCCTTTAGAATGTGTGAAATTTCTCTAATAATTTATGCCATTTCAATTTACTGCCTACTTCTGTTGCTGTTGTTGCCATTGTTCGTTTTTCTTCACTTTATCTTGTTATCTGAATTTTTATTTCCACAAACCTGAACAAGTTTTATATCTCCTACTCGCTGAGGTTTTTTTTTTTTTTTTTTTTTTAATAATTGTTCACTTTTTATTTGCACATTCTAGTTCCTCATCCTGGAGTGGATTTCTTTCTTACCTTTCTTTCCATTAATTTTTGATCCTTCTTCTCTTCAAACTTTATTCCACCTCAGCATTCCCTCATCACTTATGTACCTGATATTATCTGCTCCTGAAATTATCTCTCCTGATATTATCACTTTTTTTAGGTGTTCTGGTGTCTTTTTTCTGAGCATTGTCCAGCCTTTTCATTAAGTCATTAAGTTACGAGCTCTTCGAGGGCCTGCTTTATGCTCCTGTTTTTGCAGATCTTCCAAGGCAGTTTTCAGTCCCTCAGTACACTTTATAGAAATTGGCTTCTTGTTTTAATAAATATATTTATTTTTCGAACTAAGGGACCTTGCCATTTAATGTTATGCAGTAAAGAAACCATTTATATTAGTGAAAATTCTTTATAAGTAAAAGTAATCACACCCTGATTTTTAAAAATCTGAATACTTGCACAGCAGATTTTCTGATTAAGTCATGGCACATATGTCTCATTAAATTGTTATATGTACATCGAGTGGTACCCTGTGCTTCTTTAAACAGAACCTCAGAGTATCCTTTTTGCAACATTTTAAAGGCAAGAAATTGAAACTTAAGGTGGAACAACCAGGAAGGGAGATAGGAAAACTTTTTAGGATTGACTTAATAGTAACAATAGAATACCTCAAAAATATTTGAATCAGGCTATTCCATTCTCCATTTTATCTGGACACATTTTGTAACTATTTCTTAAGTTAATGTGTGTGTGTGTGTGTGTGTGTGTGTGTGTGTGTGTGTGTGTTTAAATTGTAGATCCTCAGAAGTGAGATTTGATTTCAATCCTCACCTGTCTGTAGCATCACTAGGCTGCTGGATTATCTCTATTCAAGGTTTGGGTTCCCTTCCAATCCAGTTCTAACGTTTGCACTTTTAGTGTATAGTATAATTTATAATATAATGAGATTTAACTGCTTTTATTATTCACTTCCTTGAATTGTTGTGACATTTTAAAAATTTTTTCCAGGAGCAAACTAAATAGACAAGAAATAATTTCTTCTCTTTTATTTTAAACTTCCTCCGAATAAATTTCTTGAAGCTATGTTGATCATAAATGAGAATCTTAGATTTAAAGACAACTAAGGAAATAACTATGAAAAGCTAGATTAACTTTATTTTATAGTTGAATACATAAAATTGTATATACTGTAAGCAAAACTTGAAACTTTAAAATAATTTTTAACTACTCTTATGAAAACAATCTCTCCTCTGGAGGGTCATTAGTTTAAATGCAAAGAGATAACAAATAGCATTTGTGGATGTAAATAGTGTTGTTTCATGCTTCAAGACGGCCATAATTAGCTAGTTTGTACAACACAACAGCAACCTGTGATGTGTTCCATGTGTAGTGTTTTCAAATCTTTTGTTTGGTTTCTCACTAGGTAGAAGAGAAGGGGCGGGGGAGTGGGGGTGAGGGAATTCTTGGGATTTGTCTTAAAGGTCCATCAGGCTGAGTTTAGCAAGCAGAGAAATATTTCTCCTTGTTTAGCTAGTGCTTGTTTATTCTCCTTGTATAAAAACCAAAGGACTAGCAATTTTCTTTTATGAACATGGACTGAAGGGAGATAAATAGCCCTTGTGGGAGAGGAAGGTCAAGTTCAAAGTTTTTCTTTCCTTTGGATTCAGGAATAAGCAAATGGAAAGGCTAGCCAAACAATCGAGCAGCAGACATCTGATGGTTAAGCCCTCCCCCCCAGGACTTTTTATGTACATAAGCAGAAGTCACTCCAGCAGCTGCAGCGCATTAGTTCCAATAGTTTAACTGGCTGCTTTGTAGCGCTGACAAAGCCGTGCTAGCGCGGCGACTTCCCTCCATGTTCCTTTGCCGCGCGAGCTCCTCAGTGATCTTTGGCGGGGGATCCGCAGAGGAGGGGTGACGTTAAATACGCTTCTGCTGAGGAGTGCGCTCGCCTTGTCTACACCCAGCCCCATCTCCACCGAGAGACTGAAGCAGGCGACCAAATGAACTAACAGCAGCTGGAGCTGACCTGCTTCCCTGGACATTTCTCCGGACTCTGAGAGAAGCCATCACTGGATAGAGGCCAGGGAACCACGTTGCCCTGGATTGTTGCCAACTGTACAAAGTTGACCGGGAAAATGGCTCAGCAGACATCAAGCCCGGACACCTTAACCGTACCCGAAGTGGATAATCCGCATTGTCCAAACCCCTGGCTGAACGAGGATCTTGTGAAATCCTTGCGGGAAAACCTGTTGCAGTATGAGAAGTCCAAGACAACAAGGAAATCGGTTTCGCCCAAGCTCTCTCCAGTGATTTCTCCGAGAAATTCCCCCAGGCTCCTGCGCAGGATGCTTCTCAGTAGCAACATCCCCAAACAGCGGCGTTTCACCGTGGCACATACGTGGTAAGTTTTGCAGATCGTTGCAAATGGTGGCCTTTCCCCTGGTAATTTTTGCTGCTCCCGCCTTTCACTTTAGGGGTGGATAGGGAGGGAGTACCATTACCTTTCCTCACCTGTGATTTATCCGAAGTAATCTACGTGGACAATAAATCCCGCAGATGTCCAAGTCAGAGCAGGAATCCTGGAGATGGTAATAGGAGTGGTTGAGGTGGGTGGTTCTCAAAGTTCAATTCCTTTTGCAAGTTCCTACAAGAAAATTGGATTCCAGATGTCAAATAAGAATGCAATTTACTCCCATACTTATACGTGGTGTTTCTTTGATTTCTTAAACCAATATCCCTGCCAGATTCAGCAACAGCCTAGGAAAGAAAGGACCCAAAAAGAGAGGAGGAAAATCATAATTTGCTCTCTTTTCTGCATGAAAAGAGATGTACAGAGATGTGTAGTGTGTGTGTGTGTCTGTGTGTATGTGTGCAATGGTCTGTCCCTGTAAAACCTCTCCTCACTCCTGACTTTAATATGTTTGTAATTTCAAATATGCTTTTCAAAAGGAAGGGAAAAAGGATTTAAGAATTCTGTCTAGAAAGTTGCAGAATGGTACTTGATAATATTGTTGTGTTCTCTGAATATAGATTCTTCGAATCTCGTGTCAATATATAATTTTCTTTATGAATATTTTTATCTTTATAATAAGTGAATTTGTTTTATGTATGTACTTCCATGAATTTTTCTAGACAACTCTTGATATTTTTATACTTTTATAAAAACAACTGTTAAGATAAACCATGTGTGAGCTTATTATGGTGTCTCTGCCCCAGAAGAGGCAATTCTAGGCAATGGTCAGAGAGGGAGGGTTCTGTGATGTATACTTTTTAATTTTAGATAGTAGTAGGTTCTATACACTACTTCCACATTGTGGTAAAATGAATATTAATTATGGTAGAGAAACAGGCATTACAAAAAGAAATGAGTTTGTTAGTTGAGAAACTGACCAAATGTTTTTTATATAGCTTTTCTATAGGAAGCCAAGGGATATGCCTGCAATGAAATAACAAAATAAAACAAAAGACAGAAACAAGACTTCTAGGAAAGAAGCAACGAGGGGAGAATCAAAATGTAAGCTAGCAACATGGCCATACCCAGGAATGCATTAATGCCATAGATGAAAATAGGTGACAAAGGAAATAAAAGGAATGTCTGCCCAGAGAAATTTCTGACCTGAGAATTTTATTTTTAAATAGCTAGATGTCTAATTGGAGAAGTGTTCTTATTTTCCCCAAGATTTTAACTAAATGACATTTCTAAATTTAATTAGATATAATGTTCATAAGAGGGGCAAGATAAACATCAACTTTTTCAGTCTTAAAGAAATTATGGAAAAATAATCATTTCCCTCTGAGAAAGATATTGCTGAAAATTTTTGTCAGAGATAAGCAGTAAAAGAAAGGCATAAATACCAAGATGCTCTGAGGAAGAATGGATTGAAACCAGTTATCAGGTGCCAGAGCAGGAAAGCTAGCTCGAGTTCATAGAGTCAGGCCCAGAATTTTGGAGTCTAGTGTCTCTTTCCTTTAAGATGCTTTATTATTATTAGAATTCCTAAACTATACCCATTGTCGAATGGGTAAACCTCAACTCAGTGGCTTGATTTCATCCTGAGTGAAGCAACCTAGAGTTCAGCTGAAGGTTATCTGAACTATTTGGACATGTCGAGATGTAAGGAAGGCAGGAAATCTCATGAAAACAGGCTTTCTTCTGAAATTTCTGGCACTTCCTTTTCTGGTGCTGTTTGGAGAGACTCCAAAAACACAATTTCTGCCGATATTTCGTTTTTGTATGTCAGGTCTCAGCCAGATCAGGGAGGCATCAAAAGAGTGATGGAAATGAAAAATAAAAATCATGATATCAATTTTCAGTAACTCAGAAGGAAACAGTGATCCTTATGGAGTAAAAGCATCCAACAAGGGAGTTGAAAAGAGCACCTCACATTTCCACGTTGGCAGTGAGCCCCAAGACTTTCATCATATCCACAGGCATCTTTTCACAAATATCATTCTAGCTATGCTTTCATAACTTGGACTAAGCACTATGCATAATTTAAAAAAATTTTCTAAATTATTCTAATGTGTGTGTCGTGTGTATGTATGTATATTACTATCTAAACTGCTGCTACTACCACCATACTCATATCTTCTGCTCCTTCTAAATTAGGTGACCAGCCATTTAAACACTTGCCTGGTATGTTCCTGCCTCAGAATCTTGGTTCCTGAACTGATTTCCCTTTCATTTGATATGCATATATTTAACACCTATCTCGTCCAAAGTGTTTCATTTTTGCCTAATGATCACAAAGTTGAACAGGAGTTATTTTTTGGTTTCAAATAATTTACACTTAGTTGAAAAAATAAATCATATTGGAAGGTGTCTGTTTTAGTTAAGGTAGTCCAGTCGCTCTACAACATACTCTCCAAATCTCAGTGGATTGACCTCATAAATGATTCTTTATTCCTCCTGCTTCTTGTGGGGAGGTAATCTGCCCTAAAGTGCTTCAGGGACATGGATCCTACCATCCTGTGGTCCCATTATTTGTAACACATGATTTTCAAGGTTGCCAGGCTCAACTGAAGCAGAGGAAAAGACCATGGAAGCTGGCATGCGTGAGTTTTTATGAGGCAGGCCTAGAAGTACACATATTGCTTATACTAATATTCACTGGCTAGAACTCAATTCTTTGGCCACATCTAACTGCAAAGGAGGCTGGGAAACTTATCTCGACTCTGTTCCCAAGAGTAAGACAAAACAAATATAGAGAACTGCTAGCCCATCTCAGTCACGATATGTTAAAGTCTACATGGTTCACCCTCCATACCATAGTTGAAGTCATAGAATACCATCTATGATGACCAGTCTTTTAGCATCTCTGCAAACCTCCTGGTTGAGAATCATACAGAACAATTCCATTTTTTAACAAGTCTATTGATTGGGAAGTCCTTGCTAATATACAGTGGGAGTCTCCTTCCCAGAAACTGTCATCCATGGGTCCAGGATTTGCTTTGAAAGCCCCACAGATAGAACCTCTCCTCTCTTCCACAAAGTAGCCCTTAAGTCAAGAGACCTGGGGTAACTCACCATGGAGCCAAGCTCTGTTCTATTCTTGGTTCGCCTATTAATATTTTCAGTGTTAGTATGCTTTTTGAAAAATTATTTTCTTAACTAAACACCCTAAGTTATTTCACCTTTCTGTGCTATATTTACCAGGTTGATCCTTTTTTTTTTTTTTTTAAATCTAGACTTCATTTGGATTTTCACAACCAATTTAAAGTGTAGGGCACTGAATTGACACAACACTCCAGGTACTGAGTGATATGTACAGAGAGCATCTAAGCAGAAGCCAAACTACTTAAATTCTGACTTCCCATTTACTAGTTGTGTGATTTTGAACAGTTTACTTAATATTTGCCTCAATTTACCTATTACTCAATTTCCTGGGAATAGTAATAGTATTGATTTGGTGTTATGGTTTTATTAAGTATAGTCATGTATAAATTATAGTGTGTTGCACAGGGTTAGACACTTAGTGTCATTATAAGCTAATATTTTCCTTACTATGCATTATAAATCCATTGTTCCAGCTTTGGTCTCCCTGAATATTTAGGATCATGTTTAAATTTTTAGATGGTTACCCTGTCAAATTGTTTGTGGGTGAATTGGACTAAAGAGAATATATGTGAAGAGACCTAGAGTTCAGAGGAATGATGGGCGTGTATTAGTTTCATGGGAAAAGGAGAAGGCAGAAAGGAGAGATATTGAGGTAGAACCATAGGACTTGGTTCTACCTTTCGACATGTCTTTCAAATCCCTCTCTTTCTGAGAGCTTCCTCCTATTCCCCTAACTGGAAATGTCTTTTTCTTCTTCAAAATCTGTAGCAGATTGTCTTTTTCTTCTTCAAAATCTTTTGCTATTCACTCAACAATTATTGGTAATAATTATATCACTAGCGGGTGTTTCTTGAACACATGTTTTGTTTGATGCTGTGTGTTAGATTAGAATCTTCTTGTGTCCATGCTTTTCACCACTCTGTTTTATCATTTTTCTTAATATCTAGTACTTTGTAGTCTATTGATTATAGATAGGACTCTACTTTCATCTGTGTAGGGGATTCCCTCTGATGTCAGCAGGAACTCCAAGGTCAGTGGAATTTCTGGTGAAGAAAACAACTTCCAGTGTAAGTTTATTTCAGGAAAATCAATCAGGAAAATCTTTATATTTTTCAGGTTTTCTCCTCAATTTATTGAATGAAGGGAAATGTTCTAGGTAAATTAGGCAATAGGATTTCTTTGATTAAGATGATATCTAGGTAATACTCCAATGTCTTGTCTTTCTAACTTTTGTGTACACATATGTATTTTTAATTACAACATATCCAAAGTAGAAGCAGTAAGTAGCATCCTTAGGCAAATTAATTTCTATAGGTGAATTTTTGAAAGTCTTTTTTCAGGACATTTTTAGGAAAATTTAAAAGTTTTAGGGAGCTAGATAATGTTTTTGGCCATATTTTTTGTTTATTATAAATTTCTCTTTACCAGGCATTGCATTATATATAAAATTGCTCATGTTTAGAAGTGAACATTTGCTTTCTTGAGTCACAATTTCTTCAGCCACTGTAGTTGCTTTTATAGTTGTTGTTTAAGAGAGAAATATACTTAATGTTTCTTCAAGTTAGCCTTTGTCACCTATAAAGGAGAAATTCAGTTATTTACAGAATTTGTAGGTTGAACCCACACACACAGAACAGAGTAGGTTTTCAAAGACATTAGTTATTCTATTAGAGAACTCTTCCTTGCTTTCACATTTGCTCTACTTGAAGATTATCTTTTCTCTGTCACTTGTGTGAGGATACCCAATGAAGGACGTTGCTGGTGTTTTCCTGGGAGATGAGAACCCAGAGTTGGTCTGTGGGTATAGTGTGGTACCAGGATGTGGGGAGGAAGTTTCTTGGGGAAATCATTTGGTGAGAACAACAGGAAGTTATGCCACCGTGTTGGGTGGTACCAGTTGGCCAAGTCATGAACTGTGTTCTTGGTGTAATTGGCTGTGTGTCTTCAGCAAGAATCTTGGTGGCACTGCAATTTAAGGGTATCTATAAATTTTGAAAGTTTTTATTAGCCTTAACTAAAATCATAAGACTCCAGGGAAATAGTACTCTTAAAGAACTTGCCAATCGACTTGTAATACTTAAGAAATTTTAAGGATAAAAATGTGACAAATAGTTGCAGAGGAAAAACGAAGACAACATTTAAATGATCTGGCAGTTTATTATTTGTGTACTTCCTGTGACCTTTGACATTTATCTTAAAGAATGAGAAAAGATAACCAGCTGGTGAAAATACTTCTAGGCAAAAACAGTCTTTCTTATAAACTTGCTAGATGTTGAATGAGAAGAAAATTAAAAATTGAGTCTCAAAGTTCATTAAAATAATTTTCAAATCAGGGCTATAATTTAAACAGTTATTGTGTAAATTTCTTTATAAATAACAAGCTCCTGTGATGTTAGGTAACTAAATAAGCTTCAGTCCCCTTCTCCCCAACCTTTTTTTAAGACAGGAAGCTACCAAAATTGTTCTTCAAGTAGCACTTTCAGGAAGAAGCTTTATTATCACTAGCATAGCAAAATTATGTCATTGTTTTATAATGGTTTTACTTTAAAACTGTGATGAATTTAATATAGTTTGAAGCCATATATTTCCAATTCTGCTAGCCACTTGATATTTGACCTTGTTTACTCAACCTTTTCGAATCGTAGACTCTCTATTCATTAGTCATATGGTTATAAAGGCATTTGATATTTACAAGTAAAAGCTTGACTAATTAAATTTACAAAATGATAACAAACTACAGTACATTTAAGATAGGTAATTAAAAGCAAGTTCCAACTTGCTGTTGTAAGTGAATGAGGTGGATGCTGCATGGGTAAAAACGGGACAGAATTCTTTAATAATTCTGTGACTCATACATAGACCGCAGGGCATTCAGAATGAAAGCATTGGTGGTATTCGGTCTAGTACACCACCTGCAAGCTGAGATTTTAGTTTGGAAATATAGAAATCTATAGATAATAAAGATTCTAATTTAAAGATTTCTTTTACTATATTTTTCAATTATATGTCATTTTAACATATTAGTCTGATCTGTAAACAAAATTAAAATCATTTCATGTTAAATTTTAAGGACATACATGTTCTCTGGCTATATCAGATGAAGTACTTATTCTCAAAATGAGATGTTGAGTTGATATGAGAAGAAATTATCTGATTTCATTTTGGAATTAAAATTTTAGGCCCATAATAATATAGCTTTATTATATTAGATTTATTATAACATAGCTATTAGTGATTTAGCTCCTGCTATGTGTTAGGCATTTTATGTATGTCAACTCTTCAAAACAAACAAGATTGAATCTAAGTATTATTAGCTGTATTTTATATATACAGAGGCGGAGGCCTAGAAAATTTGTTCTATAACTAAGATTATTCAGCTCTGCAGCCATGAAATTAGTTGAGTTATAACTTGAACCCAGGCATGACTAACTCTTTATCCTGTGTTTTTTCAGCATTACTTCCCTTTGGGCTAAGTCACGTTCTCATTTATTGCCCTATCCTGAATATATATCAAAGCTATAAGAATGAATGAATAATTTTATAAAATGGTGGTTCGTTAACAGAAAGGTAGGACCACACTCTTTCTGGGTGTAGAAATTCAGTTTGTTTGTTTACACACATGACTTATATGAATGTCGATATCCTTTTTTTCTGATAAAAATATGTGCGTGGATAGGAGAAATATATACGTCTGATTCAGAGTACTTTTTGAGACCGATATAAAAGTAAAATCAGTCAGGTTTTATTTTCAACAATTCAGAGAAAAAGGCATGAAAGGCTTGAGCTCCGAAGAGAAAGATCAAGTCAGAAATCTATTAAGTTTTGGTTCCAGAAGAGCCAGCTGGAAATGATGGTCTGCAGGCTCAAGTCACTAAGCAACAGAGCAGCAAACTGCTTGGTAACCAGAGTTGGCCTGACTCACAGGCTGACTGCTAATGACCGGGTGGCCAGAAAAGAGGACCAAAGCCCATCTTACCTCAAAACAATCTCCTTCTTTTCATCTGCCAGCCTTCATGCCAATCCCTTCATTATGGAATAGTCTTTTGACTTTGAGAGATATCTGCTTTTAAAATGGAATTATCTCTGAGACCAGAAGTAAATGCTATCTGTCTTTCCTCTTTAAAATGGTATTTCTGACATTGTTTTCTTTGGGTCAATACATAATAAATAAATAAAATGTAAGGTTTAATGAAAGGAAAGAAAGTGAAAACATTGGGATTAGTGGCTTGACTTTTGGTTTTCATGAGCAAACATGTACAGGGCCAAATTGCCTGACTTCATTTGGTGAGATCTGCCCTTGAACTCTTAGAACACAATGTTTTGCCATTTATTTGGCACTTTCTATCTTATGATATTTTCTATTTCATATTTGTATTTTGACTGTGTATCTGGATTATAAGTTCTTAAAAAGTAGGAACCTCCACATATATCAGACTTCGTACTCACTGTGAGGGACTAAGTGCCACCTGTATAATATGCATTCAGTAAATATTTGTTGTTTGAGAAATATAACTTCCATTGCTATGCCTGTTATGCTGAAAACTTAGGGAGCTCTGTTCTCTTCCAGCCTAGAAGTCCAGGTGATGTTATATTGGATTGCCATAGTGGAAAGAAATTTCAAACTCAATGATTAACCATTTGTATGGACTTTGTCACCATGACTGTGTGTGTATGTGTGTGTGTCTGTGTGTGTGTGTTTGTTTTGGGTTCACACACACCTAGAGTAAAATAATATGACCTTAGTAGATCTCAATTAGTATATGATAGTGTCATTAATTTGTTAAATATATGCATTTTAATAATATTTAGTTTATACTTTGAAAACAATTTATGCCTGTTATATTTATGAAAAGAAATTTACTTAATATATTTATGATTCTTAGGAAATTACTGAATAACTACCTTGTTAAACTATGATGACTAATCCTTATCTCTTAGAATTCGTAGTTGTTAAATTATACACCAAGAACTAGGCTTATAAAAGAAGTGCCAAGATTTTGAGAAATTTGAAAAAAGAAACCAACACCCTCCATAGTTTCTTTTTTAGGATGACAATTTGAAGAAATTTGAACTGGCAGAAACTAAGCACCATTTCTCCAAAGTAGATCTTTAGAATAGCTAAAATCAAATAATAGAAAATCTTCTTGAAGAGATTTAGCATAAAAATGTCATTTTAATGTAAATATTTTGTTCTTAGTTCAATCTTTATCCATTTTTACATTGTAGTGATTGCAAACAAACCAATTTCCTTTCCATTACCCTTATGAGATAGCCCTCTGATCAAATTAGCTATTATTAAAATAAAGTGACTTCCTCTGTATATTATTATTATATTATTAGGGTACATGTTTTTTTATTTTTTTACATAGCTGATCTCACATTTATATTTATAAATGGTGAGTGTGTATTGTTGACTTTTTGAAGTAAGCAACTGACTAATAGGTTACTTGGATTATCATTTCTGCTTGTTTACCTTCTTTAGGTTTATAGTATTTGTTTTACTTTGCTTTATTCTGTGCAATGTGATTTTTTTTATGACTTTCTATTGAGTGAGCGTCAAATAGAACAATGTATGATTTATGATAGTAATAACTAAAACATATATGAATTGGAGGCTGATGACGCACAAGATAGAGCACTGTGGCTCCCCTCTAAACAGAACCCAGCTTCCTTTAATAAAACTCTCTTATTAATAGGAACAGCAGTGTCATTAATAGTGTGATCATTTCTGTGTCACCTTCCCAGTTTAAGGTGCATCTGTAGGTCAATTAAACTGCTTTTTATGTAATATTTTTTGGTGAAGTTATATTTTTATTTAAAGGCCCACATATTTAGAAATATAGCTTTATAATCTACTGTAAATTGAAAAACTGTGTCATTTATCATACATAGGTCATTGAAAAAAAAAATACAATAACAAAAAGGCTAAATAGAGTCAAGTTTAGTTGGATACTATAACCTGTGAAAGGCTCCAAGCCTGAGGCCTGCCTGCTCTCTCTTTGTTTAAAATGGCAGTTAGCAAATAATATAGATATGTGAAAAACCGATTAAGTCTTTTTTTTTTTAAGGTAATAAGAATGACTAGAAGGTATTTGGAAAGGAAATAATCTTTTAATTATTTAATTCAACATTTTGAATTCAATAAACCATATCACCTATGCCTATAACCATCTTGGTGCAATGGCAGACTAATATACCAACGCAGTGGTACCTGAACCACTGATATTCACAATGCTGGAAGAAGGACATTGGTTCTTGCAGGGGTTCTTTGGATTGAAATCACTTAGTTGAAGGTAGATGCATTGAACTTGGGTTGTATGATTCCATTTCCTAAGAAGAAAATGAGGTGTTGGTACCCTGTTTTACCACTACCCTATACTTATTAACTTCTTACCTGGTAGCTAGCTATACAGATATGAAGAAGCATAGAATACTTCCATGAAAAATACTGTACCTGCTAATGACAGCTTCCAAATTCTGCTTCCAAAGGACACAAACATGAACATTTTTAAAAAGTGTAGAATCTCGATTCAAGTAAGTGAAAGCTAACATAGAGAGGAATCCAATTTTTCTAAACCTCTGTAATCTTGCAAATTTATTTAATCCTAGACTAGAATACCCACACAGGACCAGCTACACAATTTGAAAGGCCCAATGTAAAATGAAAATTCAGGAATACTTGAATACAAAAGAATATTAAGAATTTCATGACAGCAACAGCAGAGCATCCAAACCAGCACAGAGCCCTTCTGAGAGGGAAGTCCTGCACAGCTGCTCCAGTCACACCCATGAAGCCAGGACTGTACCCACAGTAAAAGCCACAGTTGTAAGCAGCTCTGTAAGTGATGCTGGAGGCATCCTTTGAGAAACTGTGTCTTAGAGGGATGTTTTGATTTATCACCTCCTTCTCTGTTGATAGAAACTCCAGAAGACTCTCATATGCATTGAACTAAAAATGAAAGTTTCAGTAAAAGTCAGCAGTGTACCAGCTATAAATTAAGAAGACGCATTATCTTACATTCATCTTGGGAGTTTTTTTTGCAAATGAGCAAGTGTATATGTAAATAAATTAAAAGGAACATCACCTTTGCATTAAGTCACTTACTGATATGATAGTCTCAGTATCAGCAATGACAAAATATTATTAGTATTAGATAGTTATGCTCACGCCTTCTCGAATCTGTCTCATTCACTAGCTTAACTCCTATTTTTGTAAAATTTCACTTTTCCCCTTTCATTTCATTTCCAGCACCACCTTAAATTAAAGTGTACCCCCCAAGTCTATAATTATCCCTTTGACCTTATTTTAGTATGTTTCCTGCACCATCAGCCTGACTTATGCCCCAGCTCCAAATGTTAGCTCCTTTTAACAAAATTCAACTGTTAACTTGACTAGACTTCCATATGTCTCCCTTGGATATTTCCACTTGGGAGATCTACCCTTACTTAGATATAACATGTGCAAAACTGAGCTCACTGTTTCCTCATTTCTGGTTTTTCTATTTCTGTTCATAAATCCACTATTTTCCCAGTGAACCAGCCTGAATCATCTTTGACTTCTGCTTTATTCTCCCTCTGTGCAGGCCTATAGATTATTTTGTCTAATATCTCTTGCTTTTCTGTTCTTTCTCGATATTGACACCTATTTTAGCACTTAGCTCTATGTTCGGGCTATTTCAGTAACATCCTAACTTGTTTTTATGCCACCATCAGTCTTCCTTTTTAGAATGTCTACTTAGGCTGCTCCATTCATTATCCAAAGTTTTGCTTTGGCCGCCCACTCTCTATCGTAGGAATAAGCAAACTTTTTTTCTGTAAAGGGCTGGATAGTGAAAATTTTAGGCTTTATGGGCCATACGTTCTCTTTGGAAACTACTCATTTCTGCCGCTGTAGTGCAAAAACAGCCACAAGATATACAGATGGGCATGAGTGCATTCAATACAACCTTATTTACAAAAAAGATGGGAGGTTGGATTTGGTCAGCTGGCCATAGTTTGCCAGTCCCTGGTCTATAAGATAAAGTTTATACTCCTCAACTTGGCATTTAAGTCTCTGTCATCAGTTCCAAACGTATCTCTACAATCTTATCTGGAATTGTTTCCTATGAATATTTTACAATTATTCATTCTGGAGCTGAATCTAGAGCAGTTTTTCAAACTCAACGCTACTGACAATTGGGTCTGAATAATGCTTTGTTGTAGGGGCTGTCCTATGTATTGTGGGATATTAGGAACATCCCCGGCTACTACCTAATAGATATCAGTAACATCCACCTGGTTGTGAAAATCCACAATGTTTTCAAAAGTTGCCAAATGTTTTCTGTGGGGGCCATAATTGTTTGGAGTGAGAACAGCTGACCCTAGAGGGTAAGCTTTGTAAAGGGAGGAATCAGTTCCACCTTATTTACTATCGTATCCTTAGCACCTAGCACAGTCTTTTGACACGGAAAGAGGTCCAGAAGCGTACTGTCTGGTCTAACTTTGCTCTTTACCTATGAGGGGAGTGAGAGATCCAGGGGCACCATTAAGACCCCATAGGCCGCAATTAAATTAATCTGTAAAATGGAACTATTACTAATTTATACACACGTCATAGAATTATTTAAAGGTTCAAATGATACATTTAATGAAAAGACCTTTGGAAGGAATAAAGTGGTTATCAAGTATAATGGAAAAATAGTATTAGTGGAACACAGGGTTCTGAACCAATTAAAATCTAGGCATTTACCTCACCTACTGTGACTACTCTGTGCATATTACCTTATAGGATGCAACTGTCTTTGCTCTCAAGAATTATGCTCTGATAGGGCATAGAATGTGATTACTCAAATAACCATAAAACAGTAGTAGCTGTAATTACAAAATGTGATGGGAGTTTATATGTGGTAGAGATTGTTTCTGGTAGTGGGAATCACTCAAGATTGAGATGGAGTATGAGATGGAGTGTCGCAAAGAAGGGACTTAGCATGTTCTTAGATTGCCTTATTTAATATTCGCTGCAATTTAATTAGGTTTAGGCTTAGTTATCACAATTTACAAAGAGAAAAATGGGTCCTAGAAAAGAATTTGATATGAATATAGTGATTTATATGACTTTGGTAGGTAGAGAACTGGAGTGAAGTATAGAAGGAGAAGAAGTGGCAGGAGGGGAGTTCTTTTCATCAGAAGAACAGCATGAACAAGTGTAGGAACTACATGGGTTTTAGATGCGTTTGGGTATAGCTGAGAATACCCCTAGGGAAGCTGGGCCATAAAGGTAGGCTAGAATCAGGTTTTGAAAGTCAGCTAATTCATTCATTCTCTCTCCCCCCTCCCCCTTCCTCCTCCTCCTCCCCCTCTCTCTCTTCCCCGTCCTCCTCCTCTCTCTCTCTCTCCTGCTCCTCCTCCTCTTCCTCCTCTCTATCTCTCTCTTTTCCCCTCTCTCTCTCTCTCACACACACATACACACACCCCCACACACACCAGGGATTATACATTTGAATGAAACATGATCAATTTTATCTTTCTTAACAGCTTTACTCCAAATGAAAGGAAGTGTCATTTTGAGTTATTACCCCACGCTAAGCTCACTAAGCCACAAGTGTGTGCATTGAACACTCTCAGTCCCATTAGATTCAGTCCAATTAGACCAAACTATACCATCTTTCAGCTAGCTAATGCCCTTCTACTCCTAAAATAATCCTTCTGAAATAGCAAAACACACAAATCTATTTCCATTCAAATTAAATATGTTAATTCCACTATTCCATTGGTAGCTCTTGTGTTCTGATGCATAGAACAGAGACATATATGTGAGGACTAAGCCTGCCTTTTCACTAAATTTCAAGATACTATAATGCTTAGAACACATCTAGCAGTTCTGATGGACTGTACACAGAAAAATATTTTGCTCTGAAAGTATTTTTTCTCTTTCAAGACTTGCTTACCAGGATAAGAGTCAGGAGCTAAATATTCTGTTATCCTTTCACCTATTCAAAAAACAATTTCTATGTGTCTACTCTCTATCTGTCACTCCTCTGGCATGGCATGGAACATACATTCTAATGGGGGAGAAGACAACATACAAATAAATATTCCAGTGGGTCAGAGAATGACAAGTGCAGTTAAGAAGAGTAATGTAGGATAAGAAGATAGAGAGTTTTATATAAGCTTTTTGAGAAACACTCTTTAAAGCTGACATTTGAGTAGAGATCTAAAGAAGGTGACCCAGTGACTCTATGATTATCTAGAGGAAGAGAAATTTCAGGCAAGAGAAATAACAAGTTCAAAGGCCCCAAGGGAGGATGTGATTGGTGTGTTGGGGAGGGGATGTTATAGAAAACGAAGTCAGAGACAAAGGGGTGAGATCATGAAGTGTTTTGAGGACGTAGTAAGGGATTTTGGGATTTTCAGGGATTTTCCATGATAATGACTAAGATGTATTGAAGGGAGAAGGAATAGCACTGAGAGTGTTTGCTTCATGGGGAGACACTGTCTTAAGTTTTGGAAGAATCATTCAAGCTCCTTTGCAGAAAATGTAGATGTGGGGAAAAGATAGAAATAAGGAAACCAGTCAATATCCTCTTTCAGTTATCCAGGTGAGATACAATGGTAATGCAAAGTAGAGTGGTAAAAGGGAAGGTAGTTAAAAATGTTCGCAGTTCTCTCTGGAAACAGCAGAGAAGAGCAAGAAAGACACTTACTTCTCCTTTGGGGGTGGAACATAAAAAATGCGATAGGAAAAATAGCTACCAGAGAGTCGAAGTAAATCAGCATCCTCAGTGGGCAGCCAGGAATGTTAGAGCCAGAAGGTGCGGGAAACAAAGAGGCAGAGCATATAAGATATTTTACAAGAGGCTATGAGTGCCAGAAGTCACAATGGAGAGACCGGGGACTGCGGGTAGGTTGGGGACTTAAGTCAGACTAGGGGGATTACAGAGTCATCTGGGGATGAGAGTCTGGTCGTGAACAGCAGTTTGGCAGTCTTGCCGTTTTGTGGTAATGATTGTATGTCAAAACAAGAATTTTATTTGAGGCTGTGCAGTTAGGAAAACATAACTCTTCAGCCAGATAGCCATTCCCTTGGTCTGTTTGTTTTAATTCATTCCAGGCACCCTATTTCACCTGCAGTGCATTTATAGAAATGTAGGGGAGAGGCAGTGGGACCCAGGTTGGCCAGGCCTTTCCAGCAGTCTTCCTCCAACGTTTCTGTCTGATAAAGTCATGTTCTTCCTACCTCTTACCATAAATTCATGCTCCAGGAATGAGAGATGTGACAAAGGATGAAGTAGGGTGATTGGAAATTGCTAGTGTTCAGATGTATGGCTGTGGGGCAGATTTTCTAACATGAAATTACCATATTTTTCTTGCATTGGATACAAATTCTATCCCTAAGCATGATATTAAAACCAGATATTGAAGATCTAAATTTTCTGAAAAAATATGTTGTACTTGTCACAAGGGTTCATACATGTAGTTATGACAATGATACTACTTTTATTAAATAAATAGGTTTTACATGTAGGCATAAACTGTTTTTAAAAGATAGCAAAGCTCTGCAACATTTTAACATTAACACAGGAATGCTTTCATAATCATAGTTGTAAACAAAACAAATATGAAGTGCGTACAACACAGCATTCTCTTTGGAGTTTGAGTTTTTGATTTGTATTGCCTGCTTGGAAATTTATATTACGTGAGCTAGCTGGCTGTTATTAGGATATTTGATCTTCTCTGTCTTAGGAGTGTGCCCGACAAAGCAACATGTGCAAACTTTTTTTTTTTTGCCCTGAGGGAAAGGGCGAGCCCTGGCACCTTTTAACCTGTAAGGATTATGTAGCTCTTGCTGTGATTGATTGGTTGGCTTTCCTTCAAGAAATGCTGCTGGTATGTGTTTTACGTTCTGACAGAGCTATGGCTTTGCTGATCAGCACGTCATCCCCCGTGAAGACGTGGGCATGCTTTTGTGCATTTGCTCTTGTAGCCTGGGAAGCATATTTCAACACGCCGTCCAGAATTGGCTAGAACATGCCTGTCACTCCCAGCTGACTCCGATGACGCTCTTGCCAACGTAGATTTACATCAACACAGTTCTTTACTGGAAAAGAATCTCATTCCGAATATACAAAGTGGCCCATTTAAAAGAGGCATAGCATCAATTTGAATAGGACTGTATTTTAATGGAAACACTATAAAAAATACTTAGTCAGTGAAACCCTCCACAGAGTACAGAACTATAATCAGCATTACTCAAGAAGATTTCCCCACTCCCAACAATTTGTGTGTAACTCTAACTTCTAAAGAGTGGTTTATGCTGAAAAGGGAACCCCCCCGCTCTGTTTCAGACTTTCCTTCTCAGCATGCTAGATATGCAGCCATTTCTAGCTTCTTTTTCCCTATCTACATAATTCTAACTCTATATTCATTAAAGAAAGTATGAGATATCAGAGGTGATGAGATGTGGTATAATGGGGCAGCATTGTTTTTTCCTTGCCCGAAATTCATTTTAGTAATTCAATAGATAAATAGATTTTACTCTTAGCATGAAGCCTTTTGGCACATGTCCATCTTGTTTTTTGACTCATCTTCACTATTCTAATGAATGTGTGGGGTAGGCATATTACTGAGATATGTGGGTCTATAGACAGGAAACCAGGCTCTCAGAATAAATAAAACCTGTTACCATAGCTATTCAGAAAAAAAAAACAACAAAAAACAAAACTCTCCTTGCTATACAAAAGAAAAACTCAATATCAGTAGCATATTCCATGTGATTACTATTATTATGATCCTATACTACTCACCCTTCATCTTTGTCATCCTAATCTATTCTAGGTCATTACAGTGATGGATGCAACTGATTGTGTTTGCAATTTTACCCCTTTTCTCTTGACAACCAGCAGGATTTTCAATGACACATGCTTTGATCTGTCTGCTTTTAAAACTCCTAAGCAGGACAGCTCTAGACAGCTTTCTCTTAGAAGATTTTATAATCCTAATAGACCTCATCATGAATTCTATATTTATGCTTGTTTAGATACATCAAAGTCAAACTTTATACCAGGGGCCATCTGGAAAGTAAAGGTCATTAGCTTCTTGTTGTAGCCGTTGGGTTACTGTCATGTCTAGCAATAATGAAGGCTGACCTTGTAAAGTGATCAAAAGTTGTGGGCTACAATGTAGGAATATTAAAAAATGTTGTCATGTTGTTTCTTCTGCTGTGTTTTGTCCAGAAATAATATTATGGTCACAATAATTCTAAAATGTTCTATGCTGTCTGTTTATAGTACGAAAAGAAAAGATGTAGAAATAAGAGAAATAAGAACCTTTTCCTATGAATTAACATATGAAATCTGCACTTATTGTGTGAGAGCCAAGATGTAACACTTTAAAGAGATGAGTTTACAGGCCAATCAAATGGTAGGATTGATCAGAATTTGAGTAAAAATAAAAGAGAATCACAAAAGAAAGAATTGGCAGCGCCTTTTCAAACATTGGCCTTGAGAGAGAAAATGTTGGTCAACAGACTGATATTAAACATTCAAATTATGTTAATAATCTTTCTGATAGCCTTTTAAAAGCGATCTATCTAATCTATCTATCTACTTATCTAATCATCTATTTATCTGTATCTTTTGTTCTTGTTCTATGTTTACCAAAAAATCTTCTGATCATTGTCTTTATTGTTATATAGGATTATCTACTGAGAAGGAAAGTACTGGGTCAGATGTTCGAAGCATTATAATCTGAGCAATGATTGTAGTGCTCAATGAAAAGAAATTAATGGCATTTAGATTCTGTTCAGCAGTTCCGCAAGCGTGTCTGATACAGGTTTGCTCCTAAGAGAGGAGTTTGCTCTCATGTGCTGAAAGATTCCAGTTTCGGTGTCTACAAAACTCAGTGTCAGATTGTAATCCCAGTAATTTCTACAAGATATTGCCATCCTTCGAGGCCTTTTGGGAGAAAATCTGCCAACCTTCCCAGGTGAAACTCCTCTCTTCTGCCATCCCCTGGACATTTTCACTAGAAACCATGGTAGCCCTAAATACACATTTTAAAGTTGTAATCCCAGTAAGAAAGAGGACAAGGTGCATTGTTTCAGTTTTTTAATCTCCTTTCTCCATGGAAGCTGTTTGGTAAAACAATTGTGACTTCTGCTTTGACATTTATTTTCTGATATGTCTAATATTTAGCCCAGGGTACAGTTGGTAATTTTTTTTTTTTTTTCTGACAGTACCATGTCTTAAAGAACTTGGTCCGCTATTCTAGGAAACATGTTCATTACACAGAAGCAGTGTTTGAAATTTTCTAGACCCTTTTCTTACCCGCTCCTTACCCCTTCTCAGATCTAGCATAGAGGATACCCTGAAATATTAGAGTCTTTACCCCACAAAGTTATATCTTTTAGGGAGTTTCACATTTTAATGGGGGTTTTTGAAAACAGAAAAGCCTTTGTTACCAACCAAAAATACATCGTTCTCAAGTCGTAGGATGACAGATTTTTGGGACAGGGTTCACATCGACCACATTAACAGTTGTGGCAGTGTTAACAAAAGGGATTATTTCCCATAAGCGCTCTCCATCAAAGTGATGTCTTTAATAATATTTAAGGTACCATGGTAATGTGTGGACTGTTAAGATTGTGACAAAAACATATGAGAAGAAATGATGCAAAAGTGAGGGTTAGTGTTGAAACAAATTAAGCCATTTGTTTTCAGACAAACGTCTTCTAGCAAAGGGCACCTAAATTAGTTTCCTAGTGCTGCCATCACAAATTATTACAAACTTAACTTAAAATAACTGAAATTTATTTTCTAACAGTTCTTAAGACCAGAAGTCCAAAATCAAGGTATTGGCAGGACTGCAGTCTCTTCAGAGGCTTCAGAGGAGAATCTGTTTCATTCCTCATCTAGCTTCCAGTGGTTGCTGGCTTCCTTGGCTTGTGGCCACATCACTCCAGTGCTTGCCTCTGTCTTCACATGCCTTCTCCTTTGTGTCAGTTGTCTCCTTTGTGTATATCTTAGAAGGATGCTTGTCATTGGATTTAGGGCTCATCTGAATAATCTAGGATAATCTCCATATCTCAGGATCCTTAATTTAACTGCAAAAATTCTTTTTTCCAAATAGGGTAACATTTGAAGGGTCTGAAGTTTAGAATGTGGGCATATCTTTTTGGGGGCCACCATTTAGCCCATTATAGTGTCTAATGCTATGCCTTATTGTGAGAGTACCTGAGAAGCCATCCGGATAGCATGAGGTCTGGGCCACATGCATATTGATGATACCTTCTGACTATTCCAACAGCTCTTGAGGATTCCAACTTGAATAGCTAAGGCAACAGGGCTTCTTGGGACAAGAAGTAGACATCTGCAAAGGTCACTGGACATCCAGTCATACTATGTTGATGTTTCTTCCCAAAGGCTCAGGAAAGGGGTGAGAGAACGAGAAATGGGGAAATAGTATTTATTTTGCATCCTCTGTGTATAGACCTCTTTTGAAAGAGAAAGGAAGGAAAACTGTAAGCATAATAAGTTCAGAAAGGAGAATAATGAGTGTTTTTCTAATTTCTTATAAATGTTTGTTCCTTGTCTCAGTGACTAAAATTAGCATTTTAGAACCATAAACATGATACATGTTCATGGTAAAAATTTCTACAAAATATAATGGTGTTTAAGTCCCCTTATGCCCTTCCTCACCCTTCTTAGCTTTCCATTTATTCTGATCAGAGTAACTACTCTTAACATTGTCTGATGTAGCATCTCAGAAATATATTATGCATATTTAAGTACATATAATAAAGATATTGATAGTACTTATTGAGTAATTTATATGTATTAAGCATAATGCTAGGTATTTTCGGGGGCTATACTTCATTTAATTATCACTACAAACCAAAACTATATCTGTAAGATATATTTCTACCAGTGAAATATTGGTCTAAAAATACTAATTTTAAATATTAAAAAGTATTGGCAAATTTGCTTCCAAAATTGTTTCATCATTTTACATACCCATCAACAGTGTGTCAGGGGACCTATTAACTTCTCATTATCACTCCCGCCATCAGTGAATATGATCGACTTTTATTGTTTATCACTATTATGGGTAAAATATAACATTTGTTATTTTACTATTTAGTTGTATGAGTGAGTTTAATATATTTTAATTGTTTATTTTCCATATCTTAATCCACTTCCTGTTAATACATTTTGTTTGCCATTTAAAAAAACTGGGATAATAACCATTTTGGTGTTGATTTGTAATAACTTTGAGTATATTTAGGAAATTAACTGTCATAACTGTTTTAAATATTTTTCTCAGTCTATTTTTATCTTTTTACTTTGTTTATAGTTTTAAAAATTCATATACAAATATTCTTTTTTTTGGTTATGGTTAAAAAGCACATAACAAAATTAGCCATCTTTACCATTTTTAAGTGTTCTATTCATACTATTATATATATTGCATTGCTAAAACAGATCTCCAGAACTTTTTCATCTTGAAAACTGAAACTCTACACTCATTAAAACAACAACTAGCCTTGACTCCTTCACCCAATCCCTGGTAGCTGCCATTCTA
This sequence comes from Pteropus vampyrus, assembly GCF_000151845.1. Taxonomy (NCBI): domain Eukaryota; kingdom Metazoa; phylum Chordata; class Mammalia; order Chiroptera; family Pteropodidae; genus Pteropus; species Pteropus vampyrus. The sequence goes on from NW_011888962.1 coordinate 488,620, forward strand.
CTTTTTATGAATTTGATTATGTTAGCTACTTTGTATATGTGACATCTTACAATATTTGTCACTGACTTATTCCACTTAATATCTTCAGAGTTCACCTGTGATGTAGCATGTGATAGGACTTCCTTCCTTTTTAAGACAATAATATTTCATTATGTGTATATACTATATTTTGTTTGTTCAACTGTCGATGGATGTTTGGGTTGTTTTCATCTGTTGGCTATTGTAAACAGCACTACTATAAACATGGTGTACAGCTATCTTTTCAAGACCTTAATTTCTTTTGGATATATACCCAGAAGTGGGACAGCTAGATTATTGGTAGTTCTATTTTTAATTTTGAAAAATTTCCATACTGTTTTCCATAGCAAACATACCATGTACAATTCTTCCAATAGTGCGTAAGAGTTCCAGTTTATCCACATCCTCATCAATACTTAATTTTTTATAGTAGCTATCTTAATGGGTGTGAGATTTTATCTCATTATAGTTTGTACTGCATTTCTCTTATGAATAGTAATGTTGAGCATTTTTTTTATATGCTTGTTTGATAATTGTATATCATCATTAAAGAAATGTCTTCAAGTCATTTGCCCAAATTTTAAGTAGGTTATTTTCTACTTTTTTTTTTTTTTTGCTACGACAAGGTTTAGCAAATTTGCCTGCATTTACTGCTTTTATGTCCTATTTAAGTAATGTGACTCCACTGTAAAATTATTGTTTTTACTTACTTTTATTCTAGTCCTTTTAAAATTTATTTTTAATTTTTAATTTTTAATCCATCTGTCATTTGTTTTGTTATGAGGACTAATAAAAAGGTCCATCCAGCTTTTTTGGCCAGCTGCTCCAATTTCACTTTATTAAATAATCACTGATCACATACTAACTTACAAGCTTCAAATGTTTTAAGTAGGCTTTCGTACTGAGTGCCATGCTGGCCACACCTACTACTGTAGTGATTGTACTAAGTGCAGTGGTATCTTGTTAGATTTTATTCACCCTAATCTAAATCAGGGGTCCCCAACCCCTGGGCCATGGCATAGTACTGGTCTGTGTTCTGTTAGGAACTGGGCTGCATGGCAGGAAGTGAACTCTGGGTGAGTGAGTGAGGTTTCATTTGTATTTGCAGCTGCTCCCCAGCACTAGCAACACAGCCTCAGCTCCATCTCAAATCATCAGGCACTAGATTCTCATAGGAGCACTGGTTCCTGGTCCCACAAAGGTTGGGGACCACTGATCTAAATGGTAAACTTCAGTTATTATTATAGTTAAATATTTGGAAGATAGACTTAAACATACTTTATTTTTCTCTTTGTTGAGGCTTATTATTTTTTCATAATAAATATTAAATATGTTTCTGAATAATATTCCTTTTTTAAAGTAAGCAAAAAGGAATATTCTCAGCTATGTGAGAGGCCAGTGTGAAAGAATGACTGACCTCTACATTACAAAATGATTTTTCTTTCAAATATGAAATGATAACAGAGATTCTACTTGAGGAGAAGAGATGTCTATTTCAGGGCATTTACCTAAATGTACTTCTTGGGCTAAATTTAAGATTCCTGCTAGCTCCATATCTGGTCTGGAGATATAAAACACTTGAGCCTACGTAAAATCATACCACCTTAAGGTAAGATAAAAGGATGGGAGTCCTGGAATGATGTTGTTCAAAGCCTGGCTTTACTATCAGTTAGCTGTAAATTAAATAGATCTTCTAAGTCTTCTGAGGCTGGTTTTCTAATTTGCTAAGTGGGATAAATAACATACAAGAGAAGTTTGAAAAGGTCGTTTGTGTGACTAAACATGATAATTTGTAGGATATGTCCTTCTTACAGTATCACATGCTAAAAAGATGATAGTGGTAATCGTTATCATTAACAGCAACAGTGATTATAGTGAGAGAAGATCCTGCTGGTGCAACATGCATTCTTTCAAGCAATCCATTTCCAACACAGTATGCATTCCCGAGACAGCCTGGCTAGACTCCTAATCCCTATGTTATATAAAAACCCATTTAAGTTATTAATTCATTTAAAGCATTAAACCCATAAGGTTACTACTATTAAGCTATTAAACTTAGATGACATACCATTAGAAATATTTTGTCTAGCCAGCTTATTCTCTTAGTCTCCTCTTTATTTCACCAACTGTGGAAATTTATTTCAGGTTTCTTAAAAAGGAAAGAAACTGGACCTGTAAAGATGGTTATATTGGGAATGTAATTAGTCACTTTTATGTGATGCTTTCATCTTTAAAGTTTCACCGTTTCATAAACTATATAAATGTCTAACCAATGCTAGTACTGTGTACATAAAACTAATAATAAAATAAAATAAAATGCTAAAAAGAAATTCCTTTTTTCCTATGACTTGAAAGAAGGAAATCAGATTCTGTGAAAGAAAGTGTGTAAAATTTAAAATTTACCAACAGAAATATCTCAAGACAACTTCATAGTCAAGGCTAGTTGTTCCCTTTCAATGAACTGTATTACTGTGAAACACCAAAATGTTCATAGTACAATTATAGTTATTAAGAACTCTTATTGTTAGGCAAATCTATTGAATTTTTCTGCTTTGAAATAGTAAATGCAGCAGTTTCTTTAAGGCAAGCTTGACATAGGGTTCAGAAAGGAAAGAGATAATGTCAGTTGCTTAGAAGTTTAGAGAAAACGGGGCCTTGGAGAAATCATCTTGAGTTTTGACTAGATGAGAAAACCAAGGTCCAGAGTAGTATAGAAAAGTGCCCGAGGATGCGCATTAGGACATTGCGAGACCTAGAACACAGATCGATTGATGCAGTCCAGTATTGTTCTTAGTCTGACCCAGAGCCTTTGAGGATGGGTATGGAAAGAAAGTAGAGAGAACTCGTCATTTATTCAATATCTGTGCATAGTGGTCACTTGTTTTACTTTTTTATAATTCTTGTTTTCTTTTTCTCTTGTTCTGGCCCTGAATTTGGAGTGCAGCATTGCACACCCAGTTTTGACGTATACTACGTGTCTTGAATGCAAGAAGTAATTATGTAGAAATGAGTAAATAGATCAATCAACTGTAAATTCAGAGACTTTTGTCATTATTACTCCTCTGCCATTAGTGAGTTGAGTGATCTAAGGCAAATTTCTTAAATTCTCAGTGGCTCAATTTCTTCAAATATGAAAGGAGGATGATGGGTAGTTACTCTCTAAAGTTCTTTCCATCTTTTCCTATCTTTACCTGAATAATTCCATAGACTCCTGAAACAGTGATAGTAGCTTAGTTCTTAGCTACTGATTGCTTATTTCTCTCAAACTTGAAAGAAAAAAATTTACAAATTTAATTCCACTCTTGTATTCATCTCTGTTTTTATCTGTGCATCTCTAGATTTCATAGCCTCATGTAAAATTTTTCATTAAAAATATAGAGTGATAGTAAAAAGAAGGAAAACCTCTTACATCTAAATTTCATATAACTGTGCCACTAGTTTCTGTTTCTATACAAGTTATAATGGGTCAAAAATCTAAGTTTATGAGAACTTCCTATTGTAAAGTATACTAAAAACAAGGGTTATAAAATAATCCCTCATACTTTCCCTAGTTCTTCAATTTTAGAATAAATATACTAGTACAGAAAAGAAGTGGATACTAATCAAGTAAATATATGGTACTGGGTTATTTGATCATTATTGAAAATAGTTTAAATATGTGAGCACTTTATAAAGTAAAGAATAAGTGATAGAAGGTATGCATTTGGAAGGTCCAAAGTGCTAATAATTTTCTGTACTTAACAAAATAAATGGGCAACAGACATTAAAATACTAAATGATTAATGAATTATTTCATTATTCAGTTTCAGAACACCTACTTTTGTAAATAACTAATGTAGAGCATTTCTCTAGAGGTCCACTAATTCTTGTTCTCAAAAATATATAAAGAAGAAATATTTATAATGCAGTTGCATAAGACTAGAATGATTAAGACTCAAACATTTATTCTCTAATGAGATATTTGTGCTTGATTAAATTAATATTTTAAAATAGTAAAGCAAAGTTCAGATTAGAATTAAAAATTTTAAATTATTTCATATTTTTATATTATTCCATAAACTTCTCTAATATGATTTTATATTCTTACTCTTTATTCAACCATTTCCTTAGTATTGAACATTTAACTGTTTTCAGTGATTCTAAAATAAATATCTTTGAAGATCAGTCCTGAATTAGATTCTCAGAAATGTGATGCATAGCGTTTAAAGATTTTAAGTGACATTGTGAACTACTTCTCAGAAACTGTTATTGTTCATGTGATAGTAGAATATTAACATGGCCATATTTCTGCATTATTCCAAGTATCAACTATTTTACAGTTAATAAAGATTTGCCAAATAGGTTATAAATAATATCTAATATGTATCAATTGAGTAACATTAAGGCTTACAAATTTTTTCATATGTGCATAGAAATTTTAGATTCTTCTTTTGTGAATTGAATGTTAGTGTTATTTGTCCATTAGGATTATAACTTTTCTCTATTTTGCCTTTTGCAAAAAAAAAAAAAATCAGTTATTTGCTATCTAATTAATTACATTCATTTTTAATGTAAAATTTTTTTAAACTATAGCCAGGACGGTTTATTATTTTCTTGGAAAATTTTATCTACTTATTTCATTCAGAGAAAAGTTTTTCTGAATTCAAAATTAGATTCGAATTTACTTTAATATTTTTCTAGTTCGTTTTAAATACTATTTATTTTTAATCACTCTGCAAGTAATTAAAAATATATTTAGTTTAAAACTTGTGTAAGGTCATAACATTTTGATAAAGATTAAAATGGATAAAAGATAAATAAATGAGGAATTTCTATCTAATATTCATTTATTATACTACTATAAACAAAGCCAGGAACTTTTGTAAAATATCAAAGGCATTTTGTACAATATCAGAAAATATACCAAAGCAAGAATCATCATAAAGTAATATTTTTAAAAGCAGATTCTTCCAAATGTCCTCTCCTCCAAAAAGGTCACTTTAAAAACCTAAACTTTATATTATTCCATCAAAGTTATTGGATTGGAAAAATTAATAAATAAAAAATAAGCCATTAGAATAAACATCAAAATAGTGCTATAATTAACTAAATGTTTCCATAAAAATACAGTTAGTAAAAAAATTTCAAACATATAACACTGTTTTCTTAATTCATAATTTCTGTGGAAAAAGTACACAACCTGATATAATTATATTCATTTTTATTATGCATATATTATTTTTTAAAATTTTCATTAACAGATACTTATCTGATTACCAAAGTAATAGTTTTGTATTAAATATTTGAATACTGAAAAAAACGCAGAGAGAACCAGCTCTGAAATTTAAAAAAGAAAAATGTGTGACCCAGGCAAGTTACCTAACCTCTCTGCCGCTATCAACATTTATATAATGAAAGAGTTGACATATATAATATCTTAGAACTCAAATACCTCACAGTATTATTTAAAACAACTTTATAAATCTAAGAAATTAATATACTGTTTCATTAAATTTAATAAAATTTCACAGTATGGCAAAGCATGCTGCATCTTATCTATAAATTTTCAAATATCAAAATCAATATTAAAAATGAGCCCAACTTTATATATTTTTAAATATATGAATATTTAAAATGACATATATAACAGTTGGCTGTTGACCCAATTGTTTAACTCATCTGGGTTTTGCCATTTTTATAATCAATATGAATGAATGTATGTATATATGAACACGTACATAAATAGCTAGAAACACGCATACACATTGCATACTATATAGAATCAAATATTACTGCTCTCTTAACTATTACTAGTTTTGCTAAGGCAGAATTAGATAGAACTATATTTCTCAAAACACGTTTACAGAAAATATCCAGAGCCTTATTTTCTTACCATTTCTTGTTATACATTAAAGATTCATTACTGCTACTGCTTCTGCTGGTAGAATACTTTAAAATTCAGTCAGTAAGAGATATTATGACCATGATATACATTGCCTCAAATATCTACATATATCTAATTAAATATGCATAGTTTCTGGGACTGATATTATTTAAGTAAATGTCTCAATTTTATATAGATATAAGGAGACATATGTGGGATGCTGACATATGCTGGCATGTTTGTTCAAAACATTTGTCTTCTACTGTATTTTGTTGTTAGTCAGATTTGTAGTTAGGAAAATATAATATAAGAATGACAAATTTTAACTAAAATAAGAATTCTATTCCCCATGAATGGGAGAGAAAAAGGTGAAGTGATATTATTTGACCACTGTAATTAAATGTTAGTGAAATGTATAAAATAAAATTAGAAAAAAATGGCATAATTACTAATTTTTTGAAGTGGAAAATAAGAAAAATTTTAAAACAATGATAATTCCATCTTAGAAATAATTATTCTCCAAATATCAGGCATGTGAAGTGCTTCTAAATATTTGCTGGTGTGGATAATGCTGCTATAAAAATCTTTTTTTTTTTTTTGCATATATCTTTTAACTTACTTGAACGGATTGCTCACTTGATGATTTCTGCTACATTTGTCACATTGTTTTTAAAGGAATTTATATCAGGTTATACCACCTCAATAATATTGTTTTAATTATATTGAACACTATAATTTTCTTTAAATATTCAATATTATTTTCAGTAAGGATCAGTATTTTTTCATTTGTTTATTTACCCTTTGTAATTCCATTTTGCTGAACTCTCTGCTCAGATCCTTATAGGATGTACCTAGTGGATCTTAATGATTGTTTCTATACATTTATATTAGTTCTCTTTTTCCACATATATTTGATTCTCTTTTTATTTAAAATGACTGTTCCCAGGTCTTTTGCTTTTTATTTTAGTTTTAAAAATTTTATTGTAAAATTTTGTTTCTGTGACAAGTATTCTACATTATAATATGTTTGCTTTTTATATTTAGAAAAATTAAATATATTCCATCTGAAATATTCTTTAAAAAACAACGCAAGATATGTTATCTCATTATTATTTATAAAATATATCACTGTTACTTTCTTATTTTTCAAAGTGTATTTAATATCTGAGTTTAATATTTTGAAAGATCCTACTCCTCCTGACTTAAAAAACAGAGACACAAGGATTCTCCTTATTGTTATGTCTTAGAATTTGGTAGTATTTCAAACAAATTAGCTGACTAATTTAGAACCCAAACTCTGGGTTGCAGATTGACCAAATACAGTTAATAGAAAACAAAATATTTCCTCCAATTACTTTCCTTGACTTTAGGGATCATCCCTTTACATTCATCTCAAATCTAATCTCTTAGTCTGTTTATGTGCCCAGATTCACAGCTTGGAGATTTATGTTTTATAATGATGCATAGATGTGATTATGTTCTCTACTATTTCATTGGCATTCAAATGAATAACTTCTTCACAAAAGTTTCAAGAGACAGGGCCTGTTGAAAGATATCCCTTTTAAGCAAATATCCTAAGGGCAATTGATAAATCTGAGATTTTTATGTACAGAAGGAGCTCAAAACTTCAAAATAGAATTTATGGGGTTTAAGGATTATATGAGCACAGTGCTTATGAAAGTACGCAGTTCCTATTAAAGAATTCATCCATAAGCATGACTGTGGGGCATATCATGAGGCCTGCTCTCCCTGAGAAATGTAAAGCCAACTTGAGATTCAATCACAGACATTGCAGAATGGAACTCTTCAAGCTTTGAATGTGACTGGGATACTTCAGGTTAATTTTGGAATCAACTGCAGAGTTTTTTTTTATTTCTTCCTTATATTATTTCCAAACTTTTTTCTCTGTGCTTTTAGCAGTGACTTTCCTTAAAAAAGAAAGAAAGAGAAGGAGAGAGAGAGGATGGCAGAAAGGAGAGATGAAGAGCAGCACTTGCAATGCTGTCAACTTTAAGGAATTTATTTCTACTGCAAATTCTTAGGACAAATAGATATAATGAGGCAGAACAGTTATATAATTTATAGGTTGCCTATAATTTTCTGTATATATTTGAAAAGCCCAAAGTTGGATATAGTATAGAGTCTATTCCATTGAGTCTGTTCCTATGAATACAATAGACTATATTTTATCCTACTTGTTCTTTCCTTAAACCATAAACCATGGTTCAAGC
>NW_011888962.1:497336-508813 GCF_000151845.1 Pteropus vampyrus
GAATAAAGAGGGAAGAAAGAGGAAGAAAATTATGGTGATAATGATGACTTTTACATTCACAAAGACAAAATTTATGGTTTAGGGGTAAGTCATCTGACATTTCAATTTTTTGGTTCTTGGTAAAAGTGTAGCTGAAATCACACATTTAGCAGATGACCCAAGTTAAAGTAAGGTTTCAGCTTTGTTCCAAAATAGCAAATGACATCCTTATCCATGTAATCATAAAGAGAAGCAAAAATAAATCTAATCCTGAAATTTTCCAGTTCCTCTTCCCTCTTCATAGAAGATAATTCATGTATATTCTTACTAGTATGGGGAGGCACTGAAACTGATTATACTACATCTTACCTGATAAGAGTCACTGTCTTCTCAAAACTTCTCTAAACTTCTCAGTGAATTCTATAAATTCTAGTTGCATTATACCTGTCCAGAGTTTCCTCTTTTTTTCACATATATTCCTCTTAACAGCATTACTTTCTGAACATTTATTCATCATGTTTAGAGGCTGAAAAAATCATTAAGTGGATACTGTCGCTGAGTCCATAGGATTGATTTACTGAGTCAAATCTATATAAAAAGGCACTTAATAAATATTAAATGCTGTCAATCCTTAATTATTCATGTGTATATTATTCACATTATAGTTGTGATATGACTTTAAAGGTCATATTTACATAATGAGCCATTCTGCCAGATGAAACCTTTAGTTGACATAAATAAGTTCTTAGTTTGTATCCAGAAATTAGAAGTGAAACCTCGGTAAAACAGTTTTATCATTTAATTACTATCAGTTCTCTCTTTACCATTTTAGTCAAAAGGCAAAAAGCAGCTTTTAGCTGCTTTTCCTTGGTACCGATCATTCCCAGCATTTAATGGAGGAGCGTGGAAAAAAACTAATCTAGAGATTAGAATCCAAAAGGTCAAGGGTTTTTCATTTCTCCTTCAAACAGATCTTCATAGTGAAATTTTATTAATTTGTAATTAAGTTGTTCAATTAATCCAGAAAATTTTCCGAGGAAAACAAATTTATTTTGATAGGGGGACATTCTGCCTTTTTGTTTCTCTCTCTCTCTCTCTCTCTCTCTCTCTCTCTTTCTTTCTCTCTCCTGACATTTCAAAATAGGCCATGCAATTTAACAATCCATAAAATCATAAAAATATGGCTTTCCCTAAGGATATTAGCATAAATTGCACTACAAGATGCCAGAGAAGGATGGGTTAGTTGAATTTATTTTTAAGCCTCAGCTAAAACCACATGCAGAAAGAAGAGAGTGAATTTTTTATTAAAATTCAGACTGTACAGTGAGTTCCCAGAGAATTATAAGGAATGCATAAATATAACTTAATATAGCACATAATTATTATTTTGAAATTAATAAGACAAATATCAGACGAAAACATTAGCTTATTCACCAGGACATGAATGATGTTTGCATAGCAGTGATCTATGTGGACAGAGCTTGAAAATTGTCAGCAATTTTATTTAGTCTGTCAGCATTTACAGTGGCAAGGATTGGGATTTACTCAATACATTCCTGCTAGATAAAACCTTTTGTGCACAGTAGCATTACAAACAGTATGCATAAAATACAATAAAAACAACATTCAATTATAATGTATTTTACATCAAAAGAATTAATAGTTCAGGAAAGGAAGTGAGAAATGAATTAGATGATTTATAAATATTACTGGGGTTTTTTTTGTAATTTCTAACATAGGTAATTTACATATGTTTCCTTTCAAAATGCCTTGTAGGCAAAGAAATGACTGAAAGAAACATTAACTCCGATAAAAGCTATATTAATGTGTCTAATGTAGTAACATTTGGAAGAAGGCAGTTAATTGAATTTTTAGTCTGGCATCAACTTTTGAATAATTATGTTTTAAAAGTAGGGCAGGTGTGCTAGAAAGTCCTTACTGCAAAAGATTAGAGTCTTTTTCATCAGTTAAGAATGCATTTAGCTGTAACAGAAAATTAACAACAGCTTAGCCATCTAAGGGTTTACTTGTCTTGTGCAAAAGAATGTTTGGAGCTAGCAGTCTAGGGCTAGCACAGTGATCCTATGATATCTCCTATGAGATCTTCAAAGATACAGTTTCCTTTTCTTCTCTCTTCTCTGCTATCCTTAGCATACTGTCCTATCCTGTGTTTGTCACCTCATGATCACACGTGGTGTGATTACTGCTCCTCCAAACATTGTATCCTCATTCCGAGGAGGGAAAAGAAAGGAAATAGAAGGGAAGCAGGAGGGGTGGCATATATAACAAGGAAGCCAGGATTTCCTGGGACTCCTCAGCTTCCATCTCCTTGACAAGAATAATGCCACACACTTTCCCCTAGCTTCAAGAGAGGCTGAGGAGCTTGTGTTTTTAACTGGACATATTTTTGGGTGAAAGATATTGGATAAATGAGAATGAAGAGGAGAACAGATATTGGATATACAATCAGCAACATCTGTCATAGTTTTATAGTTCAGACAGAACTAAATTTGATGAGATTAGAAAAACAGCTGATGAGATATGAAAAGCAATATCAAATATCCAACTTATTAGGAAAAATAGATTTTTTTATATAGTGTCCAAGATTTGTGAAAAGAAAAATTAAATGAGGGTTTTAAAATAGAAAATCAGGTGATATTACCTGTATATAATTATGTTAGGAATCTAATACTAAAAAATGCTAAATTCAGGTTAATAACAAGTTATTCATTTTCTGCACTATCCAGACCTCCTTTGTTTCATAGGCAAATGGTATAGCATAATTCACCCAAAGCCTATGGGATACATGACTAAAATAATTGAACTGGTGTCTCTCTGATCTTTAATTCAAAGTGATCCCACTTTATCAAGCAGCGTGAAAATCAAACTCAGAAAGCAGCAGAAAATACTAAATGGACATATTTGTTGGTTATTTATAGCTCATAAAAAATGGAAGGGGAGAACGAGGTAACTCTGATTAATGACAGTTCTCAATCCCCCTTTGGTCTGAAACAGTTTGATAAATGAATCTCAAAGCTGGAACTAGTTTAAATGATAAATGTTTTAACTCTCCACTATCCTGTGTATGTAGAGTCTAAAAATGAAAGTTTGTAATCAAACTAACTTAATTTTTAAAACTGGAAATTTAATGTGTCTATCTCAACCAATAGTTAATATTATTAAAAGAAATAACTGTATCCTAATTTTTTAAATTTTCCTGATTTGGAGGCAGAAATAACTTTTGTTTATAGCTAAAACCGGGTTTTCCCCAGTACAGTGTCTACCAACCATTGTACATATTAGAGAGTCATACCTTCTTCTTTTTCTGCTTCTCTTCTCAGTGATAGAAGTTTTAGCTTCTCTCCTTCCTTCACCACCATGCTTATTCCTAGAGTTTTCTGACTGAGAACAAATTACATTACTCAATGTGCGATATCATTTGGATTGGGAAGTATTGTAGTAGAGCAGGTTTTACTGTAAGTGTTGACCAGCTTAGAATCTGTTTATTCCATAGTGTGTGGAGTACCTCTTATGTCATTGCTGTCCTAAGCAACAGGAGTGAGAAGATGAAGGATTTTGGTCTCAGCCATCTAGTGGCTCACATTGGACTTCTATTTGGGGGCTTTAGGTATATTTGTGTACAAAATACTGCATTATGAAGATGTTTGGCCTTTGAATTGATCTCACGGAGCATAATGGATTACATTTACAGCAATGCCAACATGCCCAGAGAAGTTAAGGTTTGTATTTTACATTAATTTGTAGAGGGCATTAAATCCAGTGTTTCTCTCATCTGAAGAAGTAAATTTCTTGTCATTACTTTTCTTCTGTTTATGCTTACAAGGCAGCTGTTCCATTTTTCCTTCATTGAGAACCCAGCCATTATTCTCCACCAAATCTGAAAGGGTACATAGTTTCTGGCTGTTGCCAGAGTTAATTCCATTTACTTATGGCAGGGCCTGAATAGTCCGGAATCCAGAGAAGTCTTGCAAAGGACCCCTTCGTTTTTGCACTAGGTTAGGTTTTCATTCCATACAGAGTCTCCTTTTTATTTTCTAGCCCTAGCCCACCCTCCAACACCATCCTTCTTAGAAATGAAATAAATCTAAGACATGGTCTTTTTTGTTAAAATTGATCATTTATATTATTGTACCTTGCATGCACTGTTTTTGCTTAAATATCCTCTCCCTGTCCATCAGAGATAAGGATGTAGAAGTACAAAAGAGGACAAAAAGATAGAGAACTCCACTCTACCTCACAAAAAGCAATAACTTACCAATTTCATTTTGAAACCCCAATATATTATAACAATTATATGATGTAGAGTAGTACTATTTCCAATTATATATATATACATATCCAATACAAGGGAAGGTCATGTCATGTCTTCCTCTACCTGATCATTCAAGGACGAGGCTGGTGGAGGCGTCTCCATCTTTAGTACATGATTTCCAGGGTTGACCTTGGCAACATCTCCATTACAGACAGCCAGAAGGTGAAAAGTGCACAAAGGAGTCTGGATAGAAATTCATCATGTGATCACACATAACAGCGAAGAAGGCTGGAAAATGAAATCTAGCCACATGCCCAAGAAGAAAAGGATTTTGATCAACAGACAGCTGTGTAATCTCTTTTACAACGTCACTATAGCTAAAAATTAGATTAGTAGTGATTGTACTGGAACTTGATTTTCTGACAAGTCCATAGTTTCATCGAACCTATAGATTGCTTAAGAAGTATAACACACCTCCCCAAATTTCATGTACTTAGTAAGTAGACCAGGCAAATGATGTTATTTATAAATTGCTCTCTCCCAAGTTGAAGTTTAGTCCAAAACTAGACCATAATAGAATAAAATCAATTATTCTAATGTAACATTAGGAAATACATACAAATATTTTTTTCCAGAATTAGTGCTATTTTTTTTCTAATGAATGTTACAGGAAGTAGTAGCCTCTATGAGACATGCTAAAGATCTGAAAAGTGCTTGGGACTTTTAGGAACAGTGTATTGTAACTTTTAGATCTGTTCTAGATTTCTTCCTGATCTTACTTTCTTTCCTAGATTCCTTAGCTGTTTTCTAGGTTTAGAAAAAGCATTACACTGTTATTGTGTTAGAAACTGATGGATATTTATCTCCTGGCAACTCATTTATTTATTTTAGGGATTCATTTTTCTTTGTAACTATGGGTTATAGCATAGCCTATGTGCAGAAAATTATACATATCTTAAGAATACAGCAATGTGAAACTTTCATGCTCATAAACCCAAATCCAAGATCAAGAAACAAAACGTTGCTAGGCCCCACCTGCCATCCCAAGTGTCCCTTCTCCTCTCTTCCTTGCAAGGCTGGTCACTATGCTTACTTCCATCAACAAAGAATGATTAGGCCTCTGTACTTTATATAGATGGAATTAAGCAATATGTATTTTGTTTATTAACTACCTATTTTTGGTCAACATGAGCTTGTGTAATTAATAGTTCATTTTTTTTTATGGAAATAGACTAGAATTTATCTATTCATTCTGTAGTGCATAAGCATTTGAGTAGTTTATAGGTTTGGGGCTATTACAAATACTACTAGTATAAACATTCTAATCCGTGCTCTTTGGTTAAAATAAATATGTGCACATTTCTGTTGTGTATATAACTAAGAGTTGAATTGCTGGTTTACAGGGTATAGATAAATTCAACTTCAATAAATACTGACAGTTTTCCATAGAAGTTGTATCAATGCACTTGGGGGTCATTTTTAATTTAAAAAAATAGAGGCCAATAATTTTCATGAACATGGAACTGAAATCTTATTTCCCCTTTTCAGATGTGTAACCTCTTTTCTCAATGAGAATTTTCTCCCTAGCGCATTGTAGACATTCTCCAAACAGGATGTGATGAGAACAACTACTTAATGATAGTTATGTGCTTTCTAAGTATTCTATTATACATGTAGGCTTGTGTAAAATAAAAATAATTTTGCACCAATGATTTTACTATATTCATTTTGAAATATATCGCAGTAACCTCAAATAATGATCTGGCTTGTGCTATTCTTTTCAATTTTGTTTGGTCTGGCTTGTGCTATTCTTTTTTTCTTCAATTCTGTTAGCATTATAATAATGATCTGCAAATGTATTAGTTGACATTTAATGCCATTTCTCCTTTCTAGATCTTTCATTATATTTTTCTGTTTTCTGCAGATTTATCATTTTTTCTAAGCTTTTTGCAAGATGCTAAATTATTAATTGAACAGTAACTCCTTTATTCTGAAGAATGGCTCCGTTTGTAAAAATTGCATCAGTATAGTGTGATATATTTACAGATTGTTAAATGGCCATATAATCCTCATTTCACTTTAATTCTATAGCAATACTTATATAAGAAAACAAAAGATTCAGATGTTACATATTTCTCTGAAGAATGTGAGACAGAGATTGACTGATATTGGGTTATATAGCTCTACCTTCATATATATTTTCGCAGTCTAAAAATAATTAAAATATAGTTAGGAGAAAAATACTTTAGTCACTGTATTATTGATTCTACTGGTAAGTATATGTAGTATAGGCCAGTGATTCCTGACCTTTGCGTTTTAAAATATTGATTGATTTAAAAATATGGCGACTTATATCAGCTTGCCTACATTTGATTTGTCAAGGGATGTCATTTTAAAAAAGATTCTATCCTCCATTCCTATCATTTCATAAAATCAGGGGTATTTGGTGTGTAAAGGAGAGCACTTTAAATTGGGTTCATGTAGCTTAATGGCAAATATATGGAATTGCTTATCCCTCTCCTATATAAATTGGTAAAAACTTTCTCAAGAAGCTTTTGTGTTTAGGAACCACTGGATTAGATGCTGTATCAAAGTCTTTAACTTAAAGCATGTTCTTCTAGCTTTAAATTTTTAGAAAGCTAACTGTTATCAATGATAAACAACATGAATGGGAAAGGTCTATTGGTAAAAACCACCCAGTCCAGGAAGCCTTTGTATCAAGCTAAGATTCTTCCAGGATTAACCTGTTCAGAATGATCCTTCTCTCTTCCTCATTCTATTACTCTCTTCATTTAGAGATTGTATGTCAATAGTCTTTTCATAAATATAAGATGATAAAATATATTGTGAAACTGATGCAAACATCTTAGGTATGTTTTATGTGAAAATAAGATAAAAGTTTCAGAGGGAAATTCACTAAATAACATCACCTGCATAAAACTTAAATGAATGTTAAAAGCATAAGAGGTGAGGTCTTATCTAGAAATATAGTGTTTTTATGATTTTTCACATTTTTTATAAAAAACATTGTAACAAATGAGATTCTGAAATCAAATAAAAAACAGCCACTTATTTTTAATTTTGCTCCACTAAAATTATAGTGAGAGAAAATTAAATGCAAATCCTTAGTTGTATTTTAGTAGCTATAGAAGATGTGCAGAGGACATTCAAATCCATTTATATGGAGGTGCTATACTGTATAAGTCACAGGGATATTTTTTCCTCTGAATAGTAACAATCTACCATTATTAATAATTTTTTAGGATAGCCATGGGCCAAACCATTCAGAGAGAATATAGCTACACAGTGACACCAAAAGCAAGCTGCCACATGGAGAAAGACTACCTGTTTGTGCACCACTCACAAAGTTCAGTAAAATGCTTCTTATTACAGGACATTTGGATACCTCAAAATGGGATAAAGGGAAATAGAAATATTGGAGTAGAAAGTATACTTGTTTGGACATTCTTCAAGAAATGCCATAAAGAGATTTGAGTTAATAACTTTTAAATCTTTAAGATTACATTGGAGTAGGTGGTAATAGGAGGTTAAGAGCATATTAGTTATATTATGCTTTTATATTGTGTTCGTATGAGCATGAAACTTCAGAGTCAGGGTAGATCTGGGCTCAAGTTCTGATTTCATCTCATCTAAATTGTATGACCCGGGCAAAGGCATTTAATATGTCTATGCCTCAAGTTCTTCATCTAGTGAATGAGGATAATAGGGTTATTGACTTTGGGTTAAATGAAATAAGACCTGAAAAACCTGGGGCCAGTATGTAATAACTCAATACCTAGTCTATATGCTGTTATTATTAGCTCACATGTGTGAAGAGAAAGTAAAAGGAAGAAAATATACAAAGATTCTACCACAGTGGAGCTAATCGTAGTCTTTTAAATTGCTGTTCCTTCTCTTCTTTCCAATGTATTATTATTTTTTATTGTTATTATTACTACTATTATTATTAGCTACCAAATATTGAGAGCCTACTATAGGACAAACATGAATTCTCAAGCAACTCTATGAATAGTTTATATTTAGTTCCATGTTATTAATTGGAAAATGAGCCTCAGAGAAGATAAAAAATTTATCTAACATCAAGTAAGTAATGGACATCAGAGCCAAGATTTGAAATAGGCTGTTCTTCCTTAAAATCTGGGCTTTACCTACTCAGAAATTGTAGCATTTCCAAGGATCTTATCCTGACTTCCTTCCATTTTTTGTTTATATTCTAACCACTAATTTGAAACAAGTTCTCGGACTTGGGTAGACCCAGGAATCTGATCCTGAGCAAAAAGTAATTGTAGTTGTCTAATTATAGTCTCCTTTTTTCTTTAGGTATGTAATCAAACATCAACTAGAAACTTCTTTTTTAATATAAGTGAATAAACCAGCCCACACATTTTATTTTCCCTTAGGCATACTGCTGGAAAAGTCTATTTTCAATTTTAAGAAATCAGCTTATTTCCATTTAAACTGATAGAAGCTAAGACCTATGAATCATGTTATATTTTCACTCCTATCATTGTTTGTATATTTGACATTAAGGTAGAAAACTGTTCTGCCTTATATGCCTCTGAAATCGATCTTCCTAAGTAAAATGTTAGGGCACAATTTTTGGATAAAATTAGGTAAAATCAATAAAAATAGTTTTAGGAAAGAAATGTTCTAAAGTATTAGAACTGCTTTTGATATTATATTAGTTATATTCTTGAGCTCCATTATGGCATTTATTATACCTTATTACTTGCCTTATGTCATGTCTTTCTCTTTCATTAAATGATGGCTTCTATGAGGATAAGAATGTATTTTGTCCATCTTTATCAGTTCTTAGCTCATTTCCTAGCACATAGCAGGCACTTAATAAATTGAATTAATTGATTAATGAGTTGCAATTGCATGATGATATAATCTTAGTCAAAATATGTTTTACATATATGTATGCAATGTGTGTGTGAGAGAGAGAAAAGAGAATTGTATCTTTATATTGTTGAAAAGTTATATTATTTCTCATGTAGATTTTATTTCTTTAGCTAAAGTTATATCAACATTGTATTTATAACTATATTAGTACATGTGTAGGTTATGTACTTATGACAAGATAGTTTAAGTTATGATTCATACAAAAATTTAAAGAATTCTTTACATAATATATTCACATATTATCTAATACTGGAAATTCACTTTAAAAATAAAATCATTGGAAGAATATCACTTTTCCAAGAAGCATTTAATATTTGATAGCATTTAACTTACAAAATGTTTATTGATGAAATATTAATTTTAGAGAAAATGTACATGTTAGAGAGCAGGTATGGGTGGGGAAAAAATGGCAAGCCCAGTGCTAGGTGCTTTTTAATGAATTATTTTATTTTCTTGTTGCAGCAGCCCTTAGGATGATCTTATCAACTGTTTTATGGTGAAATTGAGATTCAAAAATGGTTACTAACTTGGTCAGGGTCACATAGTAGATTGGAAGCAGATGCGAATCAAAGTTCTTGTTTCCAAATAAAGCAGTGTTTTGGGGACCTGATCTGTTATTTATGTGAAAAAACAACTAACCTTGATGTTTGCAGACACAGTTTATTTAAGTAACCCTCTTAGGATTTCTAATTGTTTCCTAAGTCCAAACGATTCCAATAAAAAGCAGTACAGTATAACTCTTAATGATTTAAACTAAACACTTAAGATTTAAATGTTTACTTCTGTTTCAAATAACATTTAGTATTAGATTTACTGTTAACAGTTACAGAGAACCGAGGCTATAAATCAATTTTACATGCAATGTATTCTACTTGTCATAATAGTCATATTTGCAAACTGAGTAGAAGAGCTTCATCCTTTCTCCCAAGTGATATGTCTCCTTTTTTGAGCAATGAGTGTAACTCCTCCAGAAAGTCTTCTGTTTTGCTTGCTCTTATTTTTTAACATTTCAAGGAGTTTTGCTGTTTTTAAAAAATATTCAACAGACATTCACTGAGCATTTGTAATGTGTAGATGTGATGGTCATGGTGCATAGGCTATAAGAAGATGCACCAACATGTGGGTCAGTCCTTCTAGTCCAGGACCTAATACAATGCAGGAAACAAGTGGTTGATTGTTAAACAGGGTGGACCACCCAAAAAAATAAAAGCTATGTAAGATCTGGCATTAGCACAAAGGGACAGGCTGAGCAGCTATGCCTGAGGAGATGATGTGTAAGTGAGCATTTATCCCCCCAGGCAAACTAGAAGAGAAATCTCAGGTGATGACGAGAAAGGAGGACCCTCTGGGAAAGAATCTTGAGGAGGTAGCTAGAGATGGTCAGCATCTCAAAGTACCATTAAGATATTTCACGACAGCTGTTATTATCCCCAGTTTTATGGATGAAGAAACGAATCTCAACAATGTGAAGTAAGTTGCCCAATGCGACAAAGTTAACAAGAAGCAGAGCCAGGGTTTGATGAAAGTTTGACTCAATTTTTAAAAATTCTACGTCATAAGAGGTATTTTATTATAATTTCATTGTGTAATTTCATTTTTATTGCATTTCAGCAAAAACAAAAACAAAACACTAAAGTTTTAGAAATATGGCTGTGTTCATGCAGTTATTTCTAGCAATCCCTAGCATTCAGACGAAATTCTCCCCAACTGGAGAAATGTTGTGATGTGCATGGCACTTCATTGTGTCACCACCTGATGGGGCATGCACAACCACTGCAAGAGAGAGAGAGAGAGTTAGAGAACAGAGGACATCTGCTCCCAAGCCAATGAGAGCACTTATTGGCATAATAGCATCATGATTTGCTCTTTTAATTATGCATAACTAAATGCAAACAAACAAAAACATTTACTTTCTGACCAATACTTGTTCAGTGTACAGCCTTATTTAAAACATGTTTTCTTAATTATTTCTCAAAATAACTTGAAATCTTGTTAGTAAAGTAATCCTGAGATTTTATACTCTTTGATTGGATTCCACGTCTAAATGATCTCTGAAGTAGCCAGAGGTGTTTTGGCTCTTTCGGATATAGAAACCTTTATACTTAGAGGATTGTAACTTTGCAGCTTATTACCTCCAGGCTTCTAATGGTTAATTAGCTGGGAACCTCAGCTAAGATCCTATTCTGGAACAGTCTTCAGGTAGGTCTTAGAAGGCTCAAAGATAATCAGATATCTCCTGTTATTCCTATCCCATGATCTTTTTCTTTTTCTTTCTTTCTTCCTTTTTTTTTTTTTTTTT